>NC_060908.1:5787500-5862500 GCF_014805685.1 Silurus meridionalis
GGTGGGGGGACGCTTTGCTGTCATAGGGGCATTAGCTTAGGGAGAAAAAAAAATTATAATACAGCCACGTTGTAATAACACATGCTGAACACTAGAGGGCTTTCAGAGAGCCCCGCCAGACGCCACATTAGACCATGAGAACATGCAGAATACTGCACTTACACTTAAACCGGGACACGCCTTCAGATCTTACAATGAGTTAGTTATACAACAGCACCGTCTCCAGCGTTCTTTTACAACACCATCGTTCCCACACTTTAGGATCTTAGGATGTTTTTGGCTCGACTCTTTTACGCAGTTTAGGTTCTCTACACTGGCTCTCACCACCCCCTAGGTGGAAGGAGCTCCCAAAACAAACATCTCACGCAGCCTGAGCTTTGTATCAATGAAGTACTAGTTTATAAATACAAAAGAGGGAAAGTGGAAGCTTAGTGGTCAAGGCATTGAAGTTCAAATCCAAGCACCAAGATGCCTCTTCTGGGCCCCTGAGCAAGGCTCTTAAACCGCATAGGAAATGTCCACAAATATGAGAGTGAGGTGGGGCTTAGTGGTAGCTTAAAGCATTAGATTTCTGGATCTGAAGGTCCCAGAAATCCCAGTCACACCAAACTAATGCTTCTGGGCCCCTGAGCAAGACCCTTAGATGCTCAGTTGTTTGAATGAGATAAATATAAGTCGCTCTGGAAAAGAGCGTCTGCCAAACCCCAAAAACGTAGTGCGAGAAAGAGCCATAATTCAGCTTCACAATCCACATTAACACCAGTTTAACACACTCCTTTAAACTCACCTGGTTCCTCCGCCTCCTGCCATAATTACGTCGGACCAGTGTCTTAAAGTTCTGGCTCTTCTTGGCCAAATAGTAATACAGTACACAATCTGAGACACACTGCAAAAGAAAGGAAAAACTGTAAGCATGCAGCAGACACACGGAAGGTGTACATACAAACAAACTAGAGGTCGAACGATTGATCTGTTTTGACCATACCAATAGTTTTTCCAGGTTGCATATGCGCCAAGACGGTCCGCTGTCATTATATAGTATGAGAGCGGCCTCTAGAGGCAAATCACTAATGCTATGTGCTGTTTGTTTTGATGTGCGAGACTGTGCGCTGTTACTCATTCATGTTAGTTCTAAAGCATTTATTAACGTCAGTTAATGCTGCAAATGGAATCTTACGGTAAAGCGTTAGCATTCATGTAAAATCCAATAAGTTTTGCTTATAATGGCCATCTCTTTCAGTTCTGTTTTACATAGGTGTTTTGTTTTTTTATCCAGACGAACGGTAAATTGAACGGTTGATCGGTTATCGGCTGGCATGATCCAACCTATCTATCTGTAAAATCCACGAACAGTCACAATGAGCACACTGAAATAGTGGCTCAACGACCAATTCTCTACAAACTATAGCAAAAATAAATGAAATAAAAAAAACTCACTTATTAGACACCATTAAAGTGCATCGTGTCAATTAGAGCTCACTCAGGTTCACATCTTCGCTCCTAAGATGATGTCAATTTGCATCGGTCACGCAAAACCAATTGCTAGCAGAGCAGATCGTAGAGGAATTGAGGTTCTAAATGATTTCCGACGTTCCAGGGTAGCCAACTTCTAGATCCAAAATTTCCCGGTTCCCTGTGCCACCCTGTATAACTCACGAATCCCTCAGAGGAGCGGATCAAACTCGAACACCAGGGACACTAAAAACTTCATAAGAATGGGTTGCCGTATTACGAATATAACGCTTGTTTTCACGTGGCTTTTTTCTTCAGCAAGTTCTTGTCAGAGGCGACTGCGGAAATGAGAAATGTTAGGTCGGAAATATTTTTTTTGAGCTAGAGAAAGAAAGAGAGAGAGTGTGAGAAAGAGAGAGAGAGAGAGAAAGGAAGAAAAAAAATAAATAAATAAAATCAATGACACTTAAGATCTGAACATTAACTCTACCCATTACAGGAGAAGCCTTTATCTGTGAAGCAGCAGTGCTGTGGTTTCGGAGCTGCCGGTTGGTTGTGGCTGCATTAGCTGTGTTTGTACGCAAGAGTAAGAGAGAGAGAGAAAAAGAGAGAAAGAAAGACAGGAAATCTTTCTGCACAGAAAGGAAGTGCTCACCTTTCGTTCCAAATAAGAAGCAATAAAGCCGAAGTTCTTCGGGTGCTGCACAAACCTGGAAAGCAAACAGAAATGCATATTTTTTTTGTTTTTGAACTACTGAACAGGACAAGCTTAATCGGTACAAAACGCACAGCAAGGAAAACATCTAAAAGTAGAAAAACAATGAGGAGGGTTTTCTGTGCCTGTGTGTGTGTGGTCTTTTCCTCAGTCATTATTCCACCCAGGGTTTTGTCTAGCCCATAAAACAGCTCTCCAGCCCGCAAAAGTCTCCCTAATGCTAATCGGATCGAGGCTTCGGATGTGTGTGCTTCCATCAGGAACTGTGATTTGTGGCGAGAGCTATTAGCTTGAAATCCTGGACTGTGCGGTTGGGATGCATTACTGCAATAAATATAGGGAAAGGAAGGAGAACGGTGAGAACGTGGGATTTCGCTGACAAATGGCATTCATGTTCCAGCGTCCTAAAATGTACTGAGGTGGACTAATGTGCATGAGATATATGCGAGAAAATTCATCTGAGATGAATTCAGATATCAGAGATGCACTGAACACCTCTGTAAAGTGGTTTTCATTTGTCACATATACAATATAGCACAGGGAAATACTCAGAAGCTGGAATCAGCCATGATACAGCACCCCTGGAGCAGGGGAGGGTTAAGGACATAGCTACAGGGCCCAATGGTGGCAGCTCGGTGGGGCTGGGGCTTGAACCCTCAACCTTCTGATCAGTAACCCAGAGCCTGAGCTCACGCTTTGCTTTTAGCTAATAAATATATGAAGTGGTATCAAACATTTTAGAGCTCTGTTCACAAGTAATTACTTTATCTACGTTTACACACTATCACCTTCAAAACAGCACAGCAATGCAGCGCTCCCAGCGTTCCTGACTCTTTTGGAATGTGTCCTCGTTTTCCCAATGGTTCCGAAACGGCGAACTTTAGGCTGGATCTTCATCTTCGGGAAGAGGCCGAAGTCTGCCGAAGCCAAATCTGGCGAGCAGGGTGGGTGAGAAAGTGAGATCGTGTCGTTTCCGACGAGAAACTCGCGTGTGAGGAGAGCTTGGTTGACGTGGTGCAGACATGCTCAGAATGGCACTAGATGCACAGCTCCAGATGTACTCAGGACGATGTCTTATGACTGACTTGATCTGTTGGCGTGTTGCAAAACTAGTCTCGAAACGTTTGGATACCACCTTGTATAACGCTTCCATGTAGCTAAACATCGACCAGGCATAACATTATGACCATCTGCCTAATTGTGTTGGTCCCCATTTCGCTGCCAAAACAGTCCTGACCTGTCGATCATCAACATGAGCTCCTGTAGCTCAAATTGCTAAAGAAGTTCTGTTGGATCAGACCACACGGACCAGCTTTCGCTCCCCATGTGCATCAATGAGCCTCGGCCTCCCATAACCCTGTCGCCGATTCACCACTGTTCTTTCCTTGGATCACTTTTGATATCCCACAATATTTTGAACATCCCACAAGAGCAGATCTAGCAGCCACAATTTGTCAAACTCGCCCAACTTTGAGGACAAAGATTTTCCCTTGCTGCCTTAAATATCCCACCCACTAACAGGTGCCATGATGAAGAGACAATCAGTGCTATTCACTTCACCAGTCGTAATTTCATGCCTGATCGGTGTATATTCATATCCACTGAAAGAACTACGATTAGAAGAAGGAAGAACCTACTTCCATGTTTATACTCACTTCTCCTTAAAAATCTCCTTCTCATGCTCGGTCCAGACGTTCATGAACTGCCGAGACTTGTAGACCTTCATGGGGTCTTCCATAAGCCCGTTCATGTTGATAAACTTCACGCGCCTCTGCTCCGAGTCGTACATCATGGGAGGGATGACCGACAGCTGCCTCATCTGCTTCTCGTTGTTCTGAGGGATCAGACAGATCGATCAAATCCTGGAAACTAACAGTCTGTATTAACAGGGTATATAGTGATAGAGACTCGCTCAAAATATCAGCGGTGGACAATAAGAAATAAATTTTTTTTTTATTTTTACAAACAATGCCCCTTAATGACAATGAATAAGTGAAAGAAGTTTGACATCATTGCAAATTGATCATGCTGCATTCATCTTTCCCTCAATCCTGTATAGTCTCCCAGTTCCTCCCGCTGAAAAACATCCCCACAGCATGATGCTGCCACCACCATGCTTCACTGTATGGATGGCATTAGCCAGTTGATGAGCAGTGCCTGGTTTCTTCCAGATTACCATTACACTTGGCATTCAGGCAAAAGAGTTCAAATCTTTGTTTCTTATGGTCTGGGAGTCCCTTAAGGTGGCTTTCGTCAAACCCCACACCTGCTGTCATGTGCTTTTTACAGAGGGGTGGCTTCTGTCTGGCCACTCTACCATACAGGCCTGACTGGTGGAGAGCTGCAGATATGGTTGTTCTTCTGGAAGGTTCTCCACTCTCCACAAAGAAATGCTATAAGTTCTTTCATAGTTACCATCGGGTTCATGGTCACCTCCCTGACTAAGGCCCTTCTCCCCCGATCCCCCGATGGCCGGGTGGCCCACTCTAGGATGAGTCTCCGATCTCGGGTCTGCACCTGATTGTATTGTAAGACGATTTATTTTACTTCATGGCTTGGTCTATGCTCTGACATGCAATGTTAACTGTGGGACCTCCAAATCATGTCCAATCAACTGAATTTACCACAGGTGGATTCCAATCAAGTTGTAGAAACATCTCAGGGATGATCAGTGGAAATAGGATGTACCTGAGCTCAATTCTGAGTGTCATGACAAAGACTAAATACTTGCATCAGATTTTTGTAAATTTTTAATACATTTGCAAATTGTCATTATGGGATACTAGACTGGAGCTCGACCCAACACCCGTGGCCTCATTTACACCTTATTCGAGGTAGTTGAACAGAAGGTTTTTGGCTCATGATCATTGGAAGAGATATCAGTGTTTGACTCATTAATATCATTCTATTAATAGATTGAGATAAAGAACAACAGTCTTTTCACATAAACTGAGTCGATTAAGCAAAGAGTCTTGTGGAAAAAATTATAATAGGAAAATTATAGCCATAATAAATCATAATACTTTGATACTTAAGTACATTTGAAGGCAAACACTTTTATGCTTTTACTCAAGAGCACTTTTTCTGGAGTAATATTTGACGGAGTGAATCGCTACTTTAACACAACTACATAACTTGAATACTTCATCCACCGCTGCATAATACCAGCTGTCACATACAGATGGAGTCGCCGGTACATTAAACTTGATCTAAATGTAGTATTAAACTTTAAGTATTTTTTTTTTTATTTTGGATACAGTGATTCGGGATTGTATTTATTTTTTGCTGAATGCAAAGCTTTCTGCGCAGATTCTGCTCCTGTATCCTGCAAGTGGCTCCCAGAAGAGTCCTGGAGTTTTCTGAGGTCGTCTCAAATCTACTGAGGTGGACGAGAAAAACCTCTTTATACCAGATGCTTTTATAAAAGAAATCTAAGTGCAGTTACGGAGTAAAATTTATGCAAGACGCATCTTTTGGTCAAAAGAGTTTGTTGTTCAGTATAACGGGATGAGGAATTTACGGCTGTGTGTTCTCGATGTAAACCCTCGATGTTCTGGGTGTACTTTACTGCTCTGATTGGGTCAAGACGCACCCCTGTGTCTCTCATTAAGACTTTTATTCTTCGAAGGGATGGTGTGTGTGAAGGCAGGACCTGTAAAAACTGTGCTTCATAGACAGCTGGACTAGAACAGGTGCGTTATACATCTATTTCGAACTGGTTTAAACTCTTGGGTCCTTCACGTCAATGCAACTATTCCATTAAGGAAGTGAAAGACATTTCCCAATTCTAAAGATGAATGTAAAGGGGAAGTCGGCTATAAAAAAAAAAAAAAAAAAAAAAAAAAAAAACAAAACAGGCTTAATTGAGAGGATTCCGGGCCTGAGTGTGACCTACCTCTTGTTCCGAGAGGCCGTCTATGATTTCGGAGATCTCGTGCTCGCTCCTCGCGATGGTAGCGGACAGCCCCGTCCCTCTCTGTCCCACCCTGAAAGACAAGCAGATGAAGGATGAGAGAGCGAGAAAATAATCTGGCGAACACTGCATGAGAAAATATATTGCTCTATTGTACTCTTTTCTGTAGAGCACCGAGAAGCATGTCTCCCAGGGGGGGTTTAACCGAGACCTCTTGAGTAAAAACATCTTCCCGATAGTCAGTTATTCCCCTGCCAGTGACTTCACTGTCGTGCCCAAGACTAAAGCAAACCGCCGCTCCATTTTAGGCTCCAGCAAAAAAATATATATATATTTGAAGCACTAGTCTAACGAAACAAACCTTTACAGAAACCAGTAGGAGAGAACGCTGATTCTCTGAACAATGGGTGCGCAGGTAAACGAAAGTACCTGCAGGACAGAGGTCGGAGTCTGAATGGGCGGAAATAAAGCCCCCCGTGGAGAAAATAAACAGCTCAGAGCCAGGAAGAGCTGCTAAACCGATGCCAGAGGTCAAATGCAGACAAGTTGAAACGTCTTTGTTTGATAAATGAGCAGGGAGGTTCTGAAGAGGAGAAATGTTTTGTATTTGCAGATGCAAAAAATTTCAGCGGTTTAACAAGAGGGAACTTTTTAACCATTGGAACGAGGCGCTGTGGAGAGTTCAGGTTACGTGTGCAGGAATCAAAAATCAACTATATGTATTTAGACAAAATAAATAAATACAACTGAACTGTCAATATATTTCTAATTACTGGAAAATATTAAATAACCACCACTGTGCTCAGTTCAGGGAAGTCTGACCACGTCTGTACCAGGAAGTACAACAGGCATGACCTCTGGCCGGCTCCTGTCCCGCCCGTTTTGTTATTTTAGCAGAGTTACATCACAGCCGCAGCTACGCGGCGCGCGTGCGCGTACCCTCTCCTAGGACACTGCGTGTCCGCAAAACAAATTTCCAGGCCCAGCCTATTTCCAAATTTCCTGGAAGGGAAGTGTTCAGGGAATGCTGGGAATTCAGGACGAGTGTAGCAGTGCTGGGCTGACCTTTGGAAGCGCTCCTGCTGCTCGCGCTGCTTGCGGATCTCGGGAAATTGGCGCTCGTAGTACTCGCGTGTGCGACTCTCCTTGGCCTTGCGCCGCGGGTTGTTCTCCATCCGCTCCACCTTCTTCTCCCACGCCTCCATCAGCTGGTCGTAGCGCTGGCAGATTTTCTGTTCCTAACACACACACACACACACGCAATATTTCAGCCCTCTTTCCTATACATATACACTAGAGATGGTAAAAGTAAAGGAGGAGTTGCATCGATGCATTGGATACTAGTTGAAATTTGCATCACGATGCATTGGTTTTTTTTACTTATTTGCATTTGTTTAAAAATGTTACTAAATTACTAAAATTATTTAGTAATATATATTTATTAATAGATGTGCTATGCCTTTATCATTGAACAATTTTTTTTTATGCAGATTGATTTCTCCTCGCTAAACAATTTCTCGAGCGTGTTCTGTCAGCAACCCTATTACTATGCAAATATGACGTATCACGAAACTATGGAGAATGAGGCGTGTCCTGAGAGTCACATAGAATACAGATCAACATGGCAGCATCTAGAGCTGCATCTTCCTAAAGACAGAACAGTAAAAGAAGAGATCCTCTGGATTTATTTATTTGTTTTTCTTTACCAAAGGCCTGTTTGTGAAAACGCCATTTGTTAGATGTCAGAAGACACTTAAGTAAATGTACTACTTGCTGTCGGTCTGCTAAAAATTCAATTACCAATCCATATAATGTGGTAGTTACCTACGTTCACATCGCGGTATTAAAGCGTCAATCGTCCATTACGATCAAATCCATTTGTCACATACACATTCATACAGAGGTAATGCTTGTTACGACTGTCCAACATGTAAACATGTAAATGGAAAATTTTAAAATAATAAAATAATCAAAAGTACAAAGTTTCCCAAAAGTTTTAAAACAGAGATAAAAACAATCAACTAATAAGCATCTGTACATCTGTTCTAAATGTACCTTAAATTAGTACTTTCAAGTTTTTATCCTCTAACCAGCATGGGCATGGACGAATATTGATGCTTAATGCAAATGTGTATTTATTATTAGCGAAACCAAACTTAACGTAGAACGTGGAGACAAAATATTCATGTAAATGTTTTAAAGTAATTATGGTGTTTTAAATCGGGTAAATCCTCAGGACACCACACGGAACATTCGCTATGTTTCCACACGGATGCTTTTAACTGCCGGATGTGCGCATCATGGCGGATTTTGGTGCTTGAATTTAGACTTGCCGCTTTAGTAAAACAAATGTTTAGTGATTAAAAAATTATTTTTCGCTGACGTTTATTATTGTTTTTATATTTAATTTATATATCTGAGTAAAGAAAGAACATTATAAATAAATGTGTGGTGCGTTTTAATTTTGCCGCTTTTATATGCATTTTTTTTATATCTTTGATAAAAATGATAAGAAACGTGCACTGCATTGATCGCCTGTTAATAAAATTAGTGTGTTAAAAGGAGTTAGTGTTAACATTATCAATGCGTTCATTTGTAAAAATATACACACACGTATATACACGTGTGTATGCGTGTGTATATATATATATGTGTATATTTGTATGTATGTATGTATGTATGTGTGTGTGTGTGTGTGTGTGTGTGTGTGTGTGTGTGTGTGTGCTTGAATTAGACAGAAAGGGACAGGTACGTGACAGACACCGACAGTAGTCCAGAATTTCAAAGTGTCCCAGTGTGACCGAACACGTCTGTTTTTCCCAAACGTACATGACCGTTTATATTCTATCTAATCCTGGATACTATCGAACACCTGGCTTTGTGAGTGCAGTGAGAAAGAGGTCAAGCAGGAATTCAGTGCGACCGACACGCCACTATAACCTTCCTCTCTGGCACTCGGTAGAGCTCTGCCAGATACAGCTACAAAAACAGCTACATTTATGCATTTGGCCTTTTCTCACCCCCAGCTTTCAGCAGACCTTCAGATCAAATCATTTTCACGGTCCAAAAATTTTTAAAAACCTTCGATTTATCTCTACTCAGACGGTTGAATCGTCTCATGAACATGACTTTTGATTTTGAAAATATTTATATTTCCCGGCCGTATTTTAAATCAGTTGGTCCTGATAGTAACGGGTTAGGGTATGAGGGGAGGGAAAAAAAAAGTTCAAACAGCAGGCTCAATGGCTGAAAATGAGAATGTGGCTTTAAATAGACGCATGGTGAAGCACCGGGTCGACAAGGGATCCAAAAATGTCTCGCCACTATGGAACAACTTGCACTATACCTTTCTCACACACACACACACACACACACACACACACACACACACACACACACACACACACACACACACAGAGAACCCCACCACAGCCAAATGACTTCCACATGTGGTCTAGAGAGTATATTTAGCTTAGTGGAACGCAGCGAGTGTGCTTGGAGTTTGAGCGTTCTGTAATGCGTGAGACAGAGGTTGAAACCGTAGCCGATTACATTACGCCAGGATTAAGACTCGCGTCTATGCGTGGTGCTCAGAAATTCGGCGAAATAACACACGCAACACGCGCAGTAAAAAAAAAAAAAAAAAAAAAAAAAAAGATTGCTGTACAAAGGTTAGCAGCCACGCCATCATCAGAATCGAGAAGTGGGTTTTACCTTCTCAAAGTTGCAAACGAGTGCACGCGCGCACGCACGCACACACACACACACACACACACACACACACACACACACACACACACACACACTCACCCTCTGTTTGCGCGCGTGGTTCCTCCTCTTGAAAAACAGAATCAGCTTCTTCCTCATCACTTGATTTCTATGGAGAAAAGAACAAGAAACATCCTCACATTTACTTGTCTGTGCAAACCCAAGACATGCTCAAAAGCAGAAATCGCCACAGCAACAGATATAAACCGACAAATACGACTAATACTTTTAAAACTTTTATCAAATTCACTTAATTCAAAGGGGTTAATATAAAAAAGTTCCATAGGGGTAAAGTTCTAATAGGGAACATGAGGCACTTCAATGAGGCAGTGACATCACTTCCTGTTCAAAGGGTATCTTTCCTAATAAACACTAAAGGGAAAGAAAAAAACCTTAAGATACTTATGACCCTCGTCCCAGTAAGGCTTCCTTTCTTCTTCGACTAATATTTGACCGGATAACTACAACTAAATATTTGTTTAACGATGTGATTATGCAGTAATGGCTTGATGCCACTGTGCACGCACAAACAGACATGCACACACACTTGTATACAAGAATGAGTGCACTGATAGAGTGACTAAGATTAAAGTCTAAACAGGGATGAGCCATAACTTTCTGGGAAAAAGGGCCATGTGAGTAACAAGTAGGGCAAATGTTTTTATAAATCTAAACTAAACTAAAACTACATATTGAAACCTATCTCAGTTAAAATTCAGCTGATATTCATATCCATCCGATATTTCTTAAAAAAAAAAAAAATAAACATCTGCACAAAAACGTATATGCATAAAGATCACTTACATAGCGAACAATGAAATTTCAAAATACAACCTAACAACCCGAATAAAAATACGATCTTTGTATAGAACCGCTTCTAACTGAATATTTCCGATATCCTCAATTCGTTACAGAATTGCCATCGATTCATTCATTCATCGATATCCAATCCATTTGAGTGTCAGAAAAATGATTTCTTTCACTAATGCAGCTCAGTCCTACTTTTATAATGGCATTTTTCATCCACATATCGAGGGAGTGAATGAATGAAGGAATTGAAGGAATTGAAGGAATAAATATCTTGTGTTTGTTAAGCACAGATATTGGGTAAAGTATGCTAAAATAAGTAGAACGAATCAAAAAAAAAAAGTTAAAAATTAATTACAGAAAAATCCAAAATAAATAAATGCTCCTACAAACTATATATAGGTGGATTCAATTCAATTCATTTGCCGCTTTCAACAATGGACATTGTCTCAAAGAAGCTTTACACAGATAATTTGGTAAGAATGAATGAATAAAACTGTTCTTTATAAGTGTAGGCTTATTCCTAATGAGCAAACGGGTGGCGACTGTAGTTTATAGTTTAATTTATCTGAATATATATTTTATCATATTTTATCATATATATATATATATATATATATATATATATATATATATATATATATATATATATATATATATATATATATAAAAAAATAATATAATTGTTGTATTGACTTCACTAATCAAGAATTTGAATCGGTGCTCTACTTATTCACTAAAGCTTTATTGGTGTCCTTATAATGAAATGACTGTCCAAATGCCCAGTTCTCAGACTGACCTGATGATAAGATTCCAGACAACCTGACCTTGAACTTGTGTAACTTGTGAACAACTGGTGTATGCGTGCTCTTGTATACACACACACCAAACAAGGACACACTGTACTCCTATTCGCTCTTCATAAGAACCCAGTCAGCATGTTTTCAGTCATACAGTATAACATTTGTCGAGGTCCTGCATCTCTGACACTCAAATAACCATCGTGATTCAATTAAATAAATTTTTCACTGCAAACTACCAAATTATTTTTGATTATAATAACATTTCTGATAATTGGGGAAAAAAAAGAAAACAGTAACTTGAGAATTAGAAGAAGAAAAAAAAAAAGAAAAAAAAAAAAAGGCGCTTTATAAATGAGTCAATAATCGGATAGATACAGCGCTTTTGACGCGACGCCATCCGCAGTCACGTCTCGCTTTTTATCGGCTAACGGTGTTTGGTTGATCCAAGCTACTGCCTACTTTTGCAAATATTTAGTCAAGAAAGGAATAAATACTCACGTCTTAATGTTGTCGTGGTACACTTTAGTATCTGACGGCTGGTTATACAGAGGCTGGTGAAAGACACACACACACACACACACACACACACACACACACACACACACACACACACACACACACACACACACACACGGGAAACAACAGTTAATCATTAGCATTTAAACAAGAAAACTGTGCAGGTTCAGGAGTACTGAACACTGAATGCTTAGAACAATTCAAGCAAACTGTGGCAGCGGACATACCACACTCACCAGCTCTACTTTAGGGCCGAGTCCTTCAAAGATCTTGTGGGCCTCCTCTGCTTTTTTCTAAAAAGAAGAAAATAAAGCAATGTTTATCTGGGACATTCAGCTGAATTACAACTTCAATCCCTATTCAAACCATCCGATGTGCCACGACGTGAATCGCGCAACGGCGCGCTTGGTGTTGGCTTTATTCTGTCTTTAACATGACAAAAAACGATTCGTCTCAATGAGTGATACGTTCATTTTTGCCTGAGCAAAGCATCGTGAAATATCTGTAGGTTATATACAGGAAACAGAATTGAGTAGTTTACCCCCTCGCCTTTTCAATAAATCTTTTTTTTTTTTTTTTTTTTGGTGGAATCTTGACGCTATTGTTACAATAATTATGGGGGTCACGCAACAAAAGAACTAATAGCACGGAGCATAAGAAATAAGAGGTAAGCTACTCATTCTATCAATTTGCCGTTTGCATCGTCGTCATATTTTCATAATTGGAACTATAGTCAAAGTTCTTGTATGTACTGCACATGACCAAACCATCTTAATCTCGCCTCCCTCACCTTGTCTCCAAAACGTCCTACATCCTCCATCAATCGTACTCCACATCAATAATCTCTCAATCAACCTCTATTTTATTCTCCAGAATGCCCTGTCTATCTACTATCTATCCATTTATCATCTTTTTCCACCTTTCCAATTATCAATCCATCAATACACCCACCTGTCCGTATATTCGTCAACACATTCAACTACATTTCTCTTTTCAAATCTATCTAACTATAGATCAATCCATCCAGCCCTGTGTCATGCATACGAGCTGGTATCTAAAACGTTTTAAGACGAGTTCTGTTTACATGAAAGTACTTTCCTATATCTGCTTACACACGTTCACCTTTAAAACAGTCTCCTTGCACAGCAGTACAGCGCTCTCAGTGTTCCGGACACTTCTGGAATGTGTCCTGGAAGTCTTCTTTTCAAAGCGTGTCAAGCATCTTCTGCGATTCGCACTGGATCTCCGTAATCGTGTCAAAACAGCGACCTTTGAGACGGATCTTCATATACTGGAAGACGGTAAAGTCCGCAGGAGCCAAAATCTAGCGAGTAGGTTTGGTGCAATGTAAAATTGTGTCGTTTTCGGTGAGAAACTCGCGTGAGAGCTCAGTGACGGGGGCGCACGCGCTCACAACAGCATACAGTGTAACGTACGTGGCAGAACAGCGCCTAATGCACAGCTTCCGACGTACACAGGACAATGTCTTTTGGCACACTGACTTATGAAGGTGCTCCCTGTGACTGTGCATGTAGCCTTGTGCTGCCATCTGTTGGTGTGTTACAAAACTACATTGCAAAATTTAGGGAATTTTGAGGACTGAGGAATTAACAATGTATATATGGGAATTTACAGGAATTTATTTGAATAAACTGGGAATTCATAAAGTTGCAGGTAAAAATAGGGAATTAAATAAAGTAAAAAATAAACAAAAAAAAAACAAAAAAAAACAAAAGAATAATTTTGGTTAAATCAACCAGATTAAATACAATTTCATTTGAATTTCTACCCTGCACATGGCACACAGCACAATTACTGCAGGGTAACTGAGGCCACGCCCCCTCTACGCACTGTGCATTCGTTTATAACACAACACGCATTATTTATACATCCTGCACAAAAAAATAATGTCAGACAATTTCCATCTTGGTGATTATTCACTTACATTTCTGTAAGATTTCTGTAATTTATGTTTAAAACTTCCTTGTGCTGTGTGTGAGCTTTTGTGCAACAAAATTACAGTAACAATTCAATCAGACACAAAAATGCAGACACTTTTTTTTTTATCAATATTGGTTTGCATGCATGTCAACTTATGAACCAAACAAAATGTTTATATTTATGTTTGCATATGATACAGTTGTTACAGATTTCCCCAAATTTCTGATTAATTCCCATAAATTCCTAGTAAGTTTCTAACTTGGATCTTTCCCAAAAGTCACCAGATGAAGGTCACATAGAAAGTTTCTGAAAATGTACAGGAAATTCTCCACCCCTTTGCAACCTTAATTCAAGATGAGTTACTTGCAAAAAAAATAAAAATAAAATAAAGACTTTAATATAATCCTCTAATTGTCATAAATCTAGTTTTATTTATTTTTTAAGTAGTGTTTGGTGGGAAAAAAGGTCAATTTCTTGTTTAAGTGTCACAGCAAGATGCATGTGTAACGATTAAGATGCTTTTGATGAAACCTTGATCCTGCTTATTTTACGTGCGTGTGTGTGTGTGTGTGTGTGTGTGTGTGTGTGTGTGTGTGTGTGTGTGTGTGTAAGCACTGGCAATGCGAAATAACAGTAAGAGCCAAGAAGTAAAATAATGTAAAATAATAAGAATAAACAATAAGCATACACTATTAAAAAACGCGGTCTATTAAATTATTATAACAATTATTACACTATTAAAAACTTTAGCTCAGAGTCAAAGTCTTCTCCCCGCATGACATTTAATAAACCGGTCAGTGCGCGACGCTTCGCCTCCTCACCTATCGGATATCTGTTTCACATGCAAACGAGTCTCGTTCCAGAAGAACAATGGGTTAGGAGTTCGGGTTGGTGATGTTTTTAGGCCACCCGTTTTTAATTGTACGAACAACGCAGTGTTTGTTGGTTTCCCCACCCAATAACAGAGCAGTACAAAATGTATCCCTCCTGTCTGTCTTATTAACCAGCCACCAGACTGAAGCCCTGCTTGCTTCAACAAACAGTCCATGAAACGGAATCTTAACACGTGCACACGCATGCACGCGCACACACACACACAAACTGGTTTGCAGAAGAGTAAAACTTAAAGGAGGAAATTTAAAATAAAAACCACAAGTCTGTGTTTGCATACACTGCAAAAAAAAAAAAAGGATGCCCTGTGTGCCAGGGAAGTAATGAACAATGAGCCTGAGTGTGTGTGTGTGTGTGTGAGAGAAAGAGAGAGAGGGGGAATATTATTGCAGGAACAGTGTAGCATGACCTGCAGTGTGACTGATGCATCACATAGCGAGCAGCAACAGCTGTTTAAATATGAAAAGTCGGAGAAATGAAGTGAGAGACTCCAGAGGAAAAAAAAAAAAAAAGGAAAAGGTTTTTAAGAAACCTGGCAGGACATAGCAGCTACTGCGGACTATACGACAAGGGTTTGTGTGCCATCGTTTTAATTCAAGCAATAAAAATAGGTCCAAGGCAGGGGAGCAAAGCTTATTTTAAATGTGGATTTCCTGCTCTGGTAGCCAAGACCTGATGAACTATAGTAACCCTCCAGTACAACAACACATACCTGGTAAATGAGAAGTGTGTTTCGGGTGTCGAAAGAGGAGCAGGAATATAAGCTGCGGCGAGCGGTGGGAAGTGCTGATGATAATGAAACTATTCAACGCTCATACACGGGTGTGTACGTTTATGTACATGCGTTTATGTACACGAATCTTGTGACATTGGCGGAAAGGTTTAGCGATTGCGGTTTCACAACAGTCATGACATGATCGTATTGTTTCTCAACCCGGTGGCTAGTCTGTTACTGACTGTAAATCATGTGCACTACGGTCAGCTACCATATTTCCCAGTTGCTAAGCGACAGTGTTTCCACGTCTTCCCCACTTCATGTCCATTGATTTCTTGATCCTGATTGGTCAAAAGCTGTGGATTCATTTATAATATATATAATTTTTATTTATATTAATGAACTCACACAAACTGAATAGTTCAGACAAACTATTATTAAAAGTAGTATTGTTATAAAAGACAACTGGTCAACTGCTTCCTCCATCCGCTCCCATCATGCTCTTTTATTCTTTCTTTCTTTTTGTTTGGTTTTCCCCCATCTATCTCTCCTTCTGTTTACCTGTCTGTCTTTGTCTTTTTTCCTACTCCCTAATTCTTCCCTTTATCCCATCCATCCTTCCATATGTCCATCTGTCTGTCATTTATTTCTTATTTTCTGTCTTTCTTTATTCCGCTCCTTATTTTTTCCCTTTATTCCGCGTTTCTTCTTTTTTTCCTTCCTTCCATCCACCGAGGTTTATATTAATTAACTCGCACAAACCGACTTGTTTTATAGACGCATTATTATTGTTATAAGGGACAACTGGTCAACTGCTTCATCCATCCTGCAACATGAGCTCTTGTGTTTTTTTCTCCCATCATGCTCTTGTTAGATGTAATCCCCAGTAGTGAGGCCCTTAGGAAAGGAATTTACTGTCTATGTGGAGTTCAGCCAACTCTGCTGGGCCCTCAGCCTTTATCGCTCCTTGTGTAGTTATACCGTTTCCCCATAATGCTTTGCAGAAAGATTAAAGGGCTGCACATGCCCCTATACAGACCCGGGTGCCCTTTATTGTCAATCACACTGCACGCAAAACACACACACAGCTTCATATGAAACAAGTCTGGACCGCGCTTTCCTTCCATTCGCATCACTTGGTGAAAGCTTTAGAGAATAAGTGCCTGTGATGGAACTGTCCTACAGCGACACCTGAACAGCCTCCAGTGAATGACCAGGTCTGTGTTATGTCTCGTACCCGGTTTTCGTCATAGATGATCTGGACGATGCTGCGGTGTTTGTGTTCCACGGGGGGAGGAGACACTGGCTTTTCCGGCTCCACTGGCTTTGCTGCTTCCTCCTCCAGTTGTTGCTGTAAGACACCAAACAGTCAGGAGAACAGTACAATGAGGCAGGAGCAGTTTGCCAATGAAATAAATCGATTAATGAAAGACAGCTTGGTGCAATCAGAAAGCATATCAGTACATTGTCATACACAGAAAATAAACTAGTGATGGGTGAGGTATTGAGATGTGCATGACACTGGTTATTGTATTTGCCACAAAACTGCCCCATATTCTAAGTTAAGATTACAAAGAGTAGGTTTAAAGCAGCATGTCTCAATCCTGGTCCTGGATTTCCCCCGTCCTACACATTCGGCTGTTTTCCCCAGTGGAGTTCAGTCACGTCAACTAGCCGAGAAGTTAAATCCGGCGCGTTGGGAGCGGGGAAAACACCGCAATATGCAAGATTACAATTTTCTGCTTCCTGCCGAAGTAGCTAGAGAAATGTCTGCGTGACGATCGACAACCAAAATGCGGAGCATTAACGCCATTACCTGCTGTGGGCCTCTCTTTTGCACAACAAACGAAACAGAGATGAAGAGCTTGGAGAGCAGGAAATAATTGGTCAACAGAGATTCATAGGGATCTTTTAATGGAATGCGTGGAAAAGAACATCGCCTGTTTTTGCACCGGTGTTCAGGTTTTTTTTGTTCAGCGCTGTTTACTGCTACTTACTGTTTACTGAAATGTTATGTGTAACGTGTGTGTGTGTGTGTGTGTGTGTGTGTGTGTGTGTGTGTGTGTGTAGTCAGGATGTATTAATAGCTATTCTCACAAGTATATGACACATGTGCAAAAGACGAATGTCCGTTAGAGAATGAAAACAAGAATAAAAAAAAAAGATTTTTGCAGGTCACAAGTTTGCAGGGGACAGGGAGGTGAGAGAAGGAAGGAAGGAAGGAAGAAAAAATAAAAAGAGACAAACAGATAAAGAAAGGCATGCAGAAAAAAAGAAAAACAAAGATAAACAAAGCAGACAGACAGATAAACAGTGGGGAGAGGGAAAGAAAGAAAGATTGAAAAAAGACAGACAGGCAGACAGGCAGACAGACAGACAGACAGACGAAATCAGGTGAAATAACTGGACAGGGAGATGAAGAGACAGCTGAAGGAAGGAGTTTCCCCCCCACTAACACCAGTACATGAAAGTGAGTGGATTGAGCCTGAGTCTCCAGTCTCTCAGACACTCTACAGTGTGATTTACTCACAAACAGCAGATGCATAACTGCTGTATATTATATGATGAAACAATAATCTATAAACTTGTAATAAAGTGTGTAAAGAGTTTTCTGGAGTGGGTGGGATCACTTGTGCATGATGTAATGATTGCTCCTCCAGGAGCTTGATGTTTCCTATAAACTGACAACCCAAACGAAAACGGTTGGGAAACAAACTGAAGCCTTGGATCTGCTCACCTGCTTCTTCTTCAGTTTAAAGATCTGTTGCTCAACCTTGGCAATCTCGCGGTCCACGCGGTCCATGCTCTGGATTAGCTCCTCTTTGGAGAGCTTGGAAGGAGACGCGTCCTGCTCGTCCCCCATGGCCTGAAGCCCTCCTCCTGGGGACGAGGCCTCCAGCTTCACACTGTACTGAGTTTCCTGGGGAAAATGCACAGAGTTCAAATAAAGACGGTTTCTGAGATATGGAATTAAGCCTAATGTAAACACGGTACGGAAATAAATAACAATAATAAAAAAACAGGATGCACGCAGACAGTCATGCTCCCAAGCCACTCATAACTAACCTCTGCTTTCATTGCAATTTGACAGTCAGCTCTTAGCAACAGATGCTGGAATAAACATGGGTAGAGGGGTTCCTAGTAATGGGGTTTTTGCTATGGAACGTGCCGATTGATAAACCCTGCTTTCAGCATTTTGTTTTTAGTAGTTCGTCTGACGTTATAAGCAACACACAAGAAACACAAGACGCAAATTTACCACTAAATGCGAAATATCTAGTGAAGGCAAATGTTCCTGTTCAAACCACAAACAATCCTAAAGAGACTGATGCTTTTTTTTTTAAAGAAGAAAAATAAATAAATATAAACATGCCAATTAGATGATTTCCTTCTGATCTGGCAACGGGCGTTTGGTTTAAACCCAGAAAATCCTATAAAAAAAAAAAAAACCCTCCCTGAACCAAAATGTAAACCATTTAACTCTTTCCTAGCCAACTTTTTTTGAGCTGCTTCAGTCTCAGTCATTAGTTTGAGCTCAATGCTCAAAAAACCTGGCGCGTATAAAAGCATGCTAATAACGCGTGTGTGTGTTTGTGTCGATGCGTCAATACGGTTTGAATTAGAGCACTGCAGTGGCCGTAAGAGACACGCCACATGTGAAACAGCTGCTCCTGGATCGTGTTGTGAACGTAAAGAGGTTTCAGAGCATGCTGCACCTTCTTGATCTCTCCTGCGGTTCTCAGGCCGTCCTGGATGGGGTGTGGTATCGGCAGGACGATGCTGGTGGACTGGCCGCGGGCCAGGTGGGCTTCTGCGGAGCCCTCGATGCGTGGACGCTTGGCGTCTGCGGCTTCGTGCTCCAGCTGGGCCGTGACTGTGTGGAACTGCTGCTCGTAGCCATGTCGGCGCTCCGGGGGCCTGCGCAACATGGACCAGCTTTAAATCAGAATAAAGGTTTGGTAGGGTTGCAAAATGTCCAGGAATTTTCAAAACTGGAAACTTTTCATGAGAATTAATAGAAATTACTGGGAATAAACTGAGAATTAACTAAATTGCAGGTTAGCCAATAACAAATAAAAAAAATGTTGCAGGATAATTTTGGATAAAACAACTAGATTTAAATCAATTTCAGTTGAATTTCTACCCTAAACATTCATCAATCACATGCACACTGACTTCAGGCCTACAGGAATATTGAAGACACAGTTTTGCAATTGAGTCGAACATTACATTAATTCTAATAAGTTTTGATATTATTGGGTAAATATATTTCATAGATGGTATTAAATTCTAACCAGCGAATACCAAAATGTGTTTAGACAGTAGCCAGCCAGTAAATGATATATGCTAAATGTAAGCTAGCACTAATTTATTGATAATATATGAGGTTAGCTATTAGTAGCTCTTTCTTCTACCTTTCTGCACATCCATGATTATACAGAAGTACAGTACTGGTCAACAGATTGGACAAATTACTATTTGTAATGTTTTTGAAAGAAGTCTCTTATGCCCATATACTTCATTTAATCAAAAATACAGAATAACACAGTCATATTATAAAATATATATAAAGAAATATCTATAATTGTTGTTCTTACATCTTACAATTAAATCAAAGTCAAAAATATTATACAATTTCTTTTTAAATTGTATTAGTTTTTAATACAATTTATTGCATCCATGTCAGCTAATGACCAAACAAAATGTTTATGTAGAAATTCCCAGTAAGTTTCCATCTTGGAATATTTACAAAATTCCCCAGATGAAGTGGCCATGGAAAGGTTCTGGCAATTTACCCGGAGTTTTCCGCCCCTTTGAAACCCAAAAGCGGAAGAAAATATTCCCACATGGTATTACATAGATGTGTGTGTGTGTGTGTGTGTGTGTGTGTGTGTGTGTGTGTGTGTGTGAGACCTTTCTGTTCCAGGGTGGAATTCTGACAGCAATGAGGGTCGGCGACGCTGCTGCTGGTCCTGCAGGTGAGCATTGCGGTACTCTGGAATTGCAAACTCCTAGGCAGGCACAAGCGCGCACACACACACACACACACACACACACACACACACACACACACACACACACACACACACACACAAAATAAGAAAGCAGACATACCAAAAACAAATAACAAAACTGCTGTCCTGAATGGGGGCCTTACAAAGAAATGAGGGTGAGATGAAAAAGATCCCAAAATCCCCAAAACCCCCCACACACAATTGGTTATTGATAATGGCCAGTTTGTTTGTTTATTGGGTTTTAAATGCCATGCCAGCATCGGTGGTATTTTCATGGCAAGATCAAGGTGGGTATCGAGGAGACTTGACTCGACTTTTGACTACTGCAGAGGTCGGTGATTATATGGAGTCCTTCAGTTTAAATGTTCTCTAAGTATTTTATTATTTTCTTTGGTGATACATTACGGAAGATTCCTTAATATGTACTTTAAGTAGAAAAGCTGAAAACATGAAAACATAGCTGAAAACATAGAAAAACATGTTGGGGGGGGGGTTCTTCTCTCTTTAGCAGGGAAAGCATGTGTGGACATTGAGGAATCGTCTTTGGTTTGGTCACTTTTCCGAGTTATTGTTGGTTTGAGGTCTGATGGTGAAATTTTACATTTTGTGACTGAGAGCTTCTTAGTTGCTTGTTTATTGACATACAGTCCCATGTGGCTTGGTATGCAGCAAAATATGATGTAGTTTTGTCTCTGTATGGTAGGTGTCCCCAAACTACAGCCTGTCTCCCCATATGAAACAGCCATCTGAATGATGCCAGAGCCATACTTTGAAAATGAAATGTTTTTACTAATATAAAATCTGCATTTGATAATAAAAGGTCAGCTTTATTATAACTAAAAATTTATCTTAGCGGCAAGTACTGTCTAACTTAGCTATCAGTATAACTTAATTTATTTGTTAGATTCGCCCACTAACCATATGCGCATCTATATAAGTTAATGGTTTGATTTCAATAGCAATGAATATGAAAAAAAAATTCATTATGATAGTAATAATGCTATTTTAATAGACTATGTATCTCTTGAAAAGTAACGCTCATTTGTCTGTACGGTGCAAAACAAAATCATTAACTAATTTACCATTGGGGGCATAATAATAATTTTCTTTCAGCTGCTCCCATTAGGGGTCGCCACAGCGGGTCATCCGTCTCCATACCCACGTCCTCTACATCTGCCTCTTTTAACCCAACTACCTGCATGTCTTCCCTCACCACATCCATGAACCTCCTCCTTGGCCTTCCTGGTGGCTCCATCCTCAGCATTCTTCTACCAATATAACTCATGTCCCTCCCCTGCACATGTCCAAACCATCTCAATCTCGCCTCCCTCACCTTGTCACCAAAACGTCCTAAATGGGCTGTCCCTCTAATATTGGGGGCATAATACATTTTATAATAATACATTGGGGGCATAATACATTTTAATAATTTTCTGTTACTATTTTCTGTTCACTTTGATCACAATGTTTGTAATTATGGGATGTTCAGTCTTTAGGGATTCAAGTGTTGGAGTCTGTGCAGATGAGAAAATGGTGCCCTTGATTGTTTTGCAATCATCAGGTACAACTGTTGAGGTGAAATGGATAAGACGACATGCAAACGCTCCTGCTGACATCTCCATTAGTTTTCCATGATCAATCACTTAAAGCAGGTTTATGAACCAACGACCCAGTGTGGAAAATCAATGAAGCAGAACCAGACGACCTCAAAAGGGCCGAACCTCTGACATCAAAATCATTAGCTAAGGGAAAAGCCCATGCAAGCTGTTGGACGTCCTTGACTAGTAAAAACTCTCCTCGGTCTGCAACGCAGCACAGATCATAAACACGAGGCCGAGAAAACGCCTTCCTGTAAAAGTATCGTTCTTAGAACTCTAATCAAATTTTAGCAAATAAACTGCCAACGACCTTCAGGGCAAGCAGTTAAGTTTCAAAGCCAGCTTACACTTCTGACATGGCTCCTGTGCCCTGCCTCGGTGGCTGCAAAGATTCGAGCAGGAGCCACTGCAGCACCACAAGCTCAAACTATTTTGTTTATTTTTCAACACAAGTGCACGCCAATAACTGATCGAGACTTTCAACACAGCTTAGAAGGAAAAACGAGAACCTGGTGATATTATACCAATCCAAACATACCGGACACTCAAAGGAGAAACATTTCAGTTTCGCAATTGGGAAGATTTCGAGGTCAAGCCTTTATCGAGTTCCCGATGATTTCCCAATCGGGCTAAAGACCCTTGACCTAGAGACGGCTATTTCACAACGGCCGAGTTAGCAGAAGTAGAGCATTCTTCAGAAAAGCTCATCGGTGCAACAATCGTCACTTTGGACTTTACAAAGAAATGGTTACAAAGAGGACAGCGGTGAAAGGCCAAAACTCACACTCCAAAATGCGTATTTAACACTAGAGAGAGAAAGAGAGAGAGAATGCAATCGGGAGCACAGCTGGGGTCTGTTCAAGGCCATTTCTGTAACACTGAGGAATGTGAACCGATAACCACTCTGATTTCTAATGGGAAAGCCCTGATGCGTCTCAGATAGACAGATAGACAGACACAGACAGACAGACCAAGCTACCTTCGGTCACCATACAATGACTATTAAGAGACTTGAATAATGTGCAATCAAAACCACAATATCGCAGCTCATATCGCATTGGTACCGAACTGTTTTGGTACAGGACTTTCGGCACAATGAACACGTTTACTTAATGCAATCCTTGTTTTAACGCGCGGAACATCGTTACAATCCAAGTTTCCACACGGGCATATTAAGTGTTGGAAAGCACATTCAGCGCAGGGTCATTACATGAGCCGTACCGGAAACACCGTTTGGACTGTGCGTGCGCGAAATTGCAGCTGCTTCCTGTCACTGCCAACGTTTTTACGACAGTCTAGAGATGTCGATTTTTTTTTTATTGCTTATGTTTTTATTAACAGCTTCAAGAATTTCTCTTAAAAGTAGAAATTTACGTAAATTCCGCATTTTGAGGGAGTAAATGACTGAATGAAGGATGCATTCATTTATGAATGAATAAATATCACGTACGTTTCTTAAATTCTTAGACACACACACACACATCTGTATTACCCAAATGGGAGAGGGAATTAAATTTTTCCATTTATTTAATTAATTTTTTAATTTAATAAATTTTGTGCCGATTTAATCAATATAATAAAAAAAATACTATCACGTTAAATTGATTCATTAAATATATTGTAAAAATTCAGTTTTTATTTATAGCAAGCAGCCATTTTATTAAAAATTGTTTAAAAGCTTGTCTGACTCGTGAATTGTGTACTGTCACACCTCTCGACTCAATGCACTCCATTAAAAAGAGGCTGTGAATAGATCTCATGAAATTCTTCGAATTTCTGAGTCTGTATTATTGCAACCAAGTATCCATCTTATAAAAAGTGAATCCTACACATGACCTGTCATATTCCTCCCGACAACCATCTAATGCACTCAGAATGGAAAGAGGAACATTCTATATGAGATGTAGCGCTTGTGCTTTGACTTTTCAGGCCCAAGTCAGCTTTCAAATTACTTAAGAAATAAACAAAATAACATACGTTCAGAACTTTGTGCAATGCCTCAGCTATTTATCTAATAAATAATTTATATGCAGCATTATTAGTTGATAAAGACATCAGCTAGGCTTAACATGAACATCGTCCAATGATCTATTTAAAAAAAGAAAAAAAGTAAAAAAAAAAAAAAGCAGGCCATGAAGCAGGCTTTTTAGTTATGACTGAATTGGGGGAAAAAATAGGACTTAGGAACAATGACTTGGCAGCTGCTGTCCAACATCTGTCCCAGCAGATACCACATTCTCCAAACTTGCTGTACAAACGAAGGGCTTTGCACACAGGCGATATAATTCACAGACAAAATATTTGTATGGTGAAGTTTGAAATGAACACAATGCCTCACTAGTGCAATAAAAATCCCATCGTGACGAAAAACAGTGGGGTTTGTAGAAGAGGAAATTCGAGCCACGTCTTCATAACCTCGATCTCTGTATTTACAGAACGCCATCCATTTGTTTCAACTGCAACTCAAAACGAGTTGCAAAAAAACTCAAAAAAATAAGCAAGAACACTTTTAAATAAAATAAAAGCTTTAAAATCAACAAATGTGTTTAATATACAAAAATACTTGCACAGGCAAAAGTATAATAATGATGGTATAAAATGAATATTACACACTCAAAGCCCCATAGGAGAAACCACTGCCTTTTTCAAGAAGATAAATCACTTGTTAGAAGTCTGTTATAATATAAAAGTACTAACGACATATTCTCTCAAAAAACATATGCGGCAAAATGTAAAGAAACGTTCAGCCTTTGGCTTTTTGGACTTTAAATTAAAAATTTAAAAATTTCTGAACTGAAAATACTCCAGTGTAGATCTATGGTGTAAAAAAAATTTAAATAAAAACACAAGCAGCTACAGTTACGTTTTTGAAAGACAAACGCATCTTTTCTTTTCTTATATGCAAACTAGGTCACTTACCAAACTAATATATATATATATATATATATATAAATATGCAGATGCTGCACTTTATTTTCATTAAACAATAACTGCTTTACATAATTGACATCTGGACAGTTAATTTCTCTACAGATTCAGCCTTTTATTCTTCACTAGTTTAAGATTTCCTTCTGACTTTTGGATCCATTTCATCCCAGAGCAGTTCAACAGGATTTAGGTGCAGCGACTGGGCAGGCCATTCCATTATATCCAACACTCCTGCTGACTGTTAACTCTCTATGTAGCATGTGGTTTGGTGAAATCGGGTCCAACGAGCCACAGGCCAGACAGAATTGCACGGTATTGCATGTTTGGGATGGTGGCCATGTCAGCTCAGTTTTTTTTCCACCTGGAATACGTCTCTAAGACGCCTCCACCTCCATGTTTGACTGTGGGTGTGAGGCAGTCTGCTAACATCATTTCTCCTG
Organism: Silurus meridionalis; assembly: GCF_014805685.1. Taxonomy (NCBI): domain Eukaryota; kingdom Metazoa; phylum Chordata; class Actinopteri; order Siluriformes; family Siluridae; genus Silurus; species Silurus meridionalis. The sequence continues at coordinate 5,813,003 of NC_060908.1, forward strand.
TTCACCATCTTACACAAGTTCTTCTGTTGATGCCAAAATATGTCCAAATTGGACTCATTTACCCACAGAAGTTTCCTGCAGTCATTCACTGTCCAATTTTTGTGTGATTTTGCCTTTTACCCAGTTTGTTCCATATAAAAACAACAGGATTTAAGGGTTAAGGGCCTTGCTCAAGGGCCACAATATAGGCAGCATGGCGATGCTAAGGATTGAACCCCTGACCCTTTGATCAGTACCCCAGAGCCTTAACCACTGAGCTACTGCTGCTACCTCCGCCCAATAAAAAAGTAAAAGCAATGTCCACTAGATGGCATCTGCTGTGAGGTTTAGCAATTTCATACAAGGTAGCGTTTAAACCAACTGACGTTCGTTTCTTGCAGTTGTCGTGATCGTCATCATGAACTGCATCAAAAAGCCTCGTTTGAAATTGGAACAAGATTCCACAAAGAGGAAAATCCTAAACGCTGGTATTCTAAACCTTTTTGAAATAAAATCGGAAATGGTTACTGGTAAAAGATAATATTGTGTATGTATACGATTTGAGACACGTCAGTCTGGGTGTTAATTGGGGGACACGTCATGCTAGGGTTAGGGTTAGGGTTATTCTCATCCTTACCGAGTTTTATTGGATCAGGCCTGAATGGAATTAAATGTAGGGTTGCAAAATTCCAGGAATTTTCAAGACTGGAAACTTTCCAGGGGAATGAATGGGAATTAACAGAAATAAACAGGGACTTTACGAAATTGCAGGTTAGGGAATAACAGGCAACTTAACTGCAGTTGGGGAAAAATTAACTTGGAGGATAATTTTGGTTAAAACAACCAGGTTTAATGCCATTTCAGTTGAATTTCTACCCTCCCTTGAAGCATCGGAATGGCAGGACTTACCTGTGGATGGCGTGTAGAACTGTACGCGTACTGGACTGAGTGGGTGGTATAGCGGCTTTGCTCGCTGCTGAAGCTCCCCTGACTGGGGGGAAAGCCCGAGCTTGACATTGCTGCTGTTGATGATGATTCTGAAGACGAAGGCTCGAACGGAGACCTGGAGCCTTAAGGCACGAAGGCTCCCTTACGGGCTCGACGCCGTCATGGCTGCAGTGCCGGAGCACCTGAAAATAAAGCGGGAAGAGGAACGGCACTGTATTAGAACATTAGAAACCTGCTTTGTTCAAAACACATCTACGATTTTAGCTCCGTTCCGAATTCAGCTTTTTTTTTACACCCGTGATTTTAACGACCAGCTGCGTTGGGAGAAGGGTTGCCAGATCTGACCACAGTGACCAGATATAAATCGAACCACAAGAGAAGTGGGCAGATCGCTCTTTTCCAAGAGTATTACTCCACCCTTTGACGCAGCAGTTCGAAACAATATGATTGACAATATGCTAAAACACTGCACAGTTGACAAAACTAGAGATTTCAACGTTCACTTTTGTACCTGCTTTAAAAACACTGAAAAGAAAAAAAGGATTGTGAGGAATCCGTCCTGAGATCATATTATACGATCATATTTCACAGCCCGAACTGAGTCTCAGTATTAGTATTCGCACAACTGCTTGTGTTAGTTGTGGCTTTGTGTGTGTGTGTGTGTGTGTGTGTGTGTGTGTGTGTGTGTGTGTTTCAGCTCTCCGTTTGAACTACGTCTTGCACTTAAAGAAAACAGACTTGCTTTTTCGAATTGCTCTGGTCTCAACGCGTGTTTGTTTTCATTAATGAACAAATGAAACTGGAAGTCTATAAATCTGTCCATCCTGATCTTCCTCTCAATCAGCATATCACCTTTTTTAGGCACAATTGCTAAATACCTATTCATTCTTTTTACGTTACACAGAAACCTCCACATCCTGTGTCATGCGTCACAGACCGAAACACAAAGCACCTGGTGAAGAGAGAGAATGTACAAGTGACAGAATGCTGTGAAGCCAGATATAGAGCAGGGGAAAAAAAAAAACAAAGAGCAGAGTTTGGTTTGGGGGGGTCGAAGATTCAAGAAAGACACTACGTCCTGAGAAAGCATGGAGGCTTTGTTAAGAAAGCAAACATAAGAACCCATCTACTGCACTGATGTCATCGAGTCGGGCAAGAATCTGATAAAGCCGTATCTCCAGCGTTTCGGGTTTTAACATTTGGACAAGGTTTCTTGACACTTGACCGGTCGACACAGGGCGTTCAGGGATTTCGTCTTCAGACACAATCCCGACTTGCGAATACGTTCCCTGAGCGTTGTGCCGAACCGCACGACTCCCGAGATACCCACAAAGCATATATATTACAGTGCACGAATACGAGGCTTAAAAAAAAAAGGAGCATTTTTATGCGGCGTAAGCTCGCACCGTTGCCTCTCGCTGTCAAGTTTCGCGTCTCGTTATCTAGCACCTTGTGGGGAAAGGGGGGTGTGAAATCCTTCAGCCTTTGCATCCAGAAAGAGGAAGTGCAGTTCTTCTTGGTGACCGCATGCGCGCTTCTCCATCTCAGCAGTGGTTAGAAGATTACAAGTGTTTATGCTGCAGTCTGGGATCAGCACAAGAGCATGAAGCAGCTAATGTTTGCGCAGGGTTTAGTCGGGTTGTATCGATTCTGAGGCGCACCTGTAAAATAGAAGACCCCTTGTAAGTTAATCATACAAGATCGCACTAATGACCGCAACTAAAAAACCGAGGTACGGTCAGAACCAGGAATTTTGTGTGCCGTTAAGTCAAGAAGCTTTTATTGACATTTCTACCAGACAGACAGACAGACAGAGTTGTGAAATGAGAACGTTCATCCAGAACCCGGGTGCTACATAAACAACATAAAGCTACACAACAGAACACGGAGCTCAGAACTAAAGTAAGTGTCCTCGCCACATAAAGTGCATCGTGTACAATCGAGTGCAAACAGTGGGGACAAAACACTAACAATAGAAACACACAATAGCAAATTACATGCCCCATTGTTCTTAAAATGACTAGGATATCCCAAAATCCTGAGCTCTTCTCGTGTGCTACATAAGCAAAATCTTTATGTAAACCCAACATGCAACACCAGCTGAGCTCACGTACTCATGCCATTTGCATAAAATCTAATCACTAGTGTAACAGGCTATACCTGGCACGCATCCTACAGCAGGCTAGAAAGCCATCATACAAGAGCAAAGCGTTGTCAAGTCACTGAATGAAGAACTACATTTATATTTATGCTATTGAACAGACGATCTTATCCAGAGAGACGTACAGTTCTCTCATTTCTGCAACTATGCTGTTCAGAGTGACCAAGCAAAGCCCAGAAGTGGCAGCTTGGTGGCGCTGAGATTTGAACTTGTGACCCCATTAATCAGCAGATATCTACTAAATCCCCCAATTCTTCATCTTTCCACTAAACGTGTTCACATGGCCACATCTCATACGTACATTTATCATCAGAGCGAAATGGCTCAGGACAAATTTGGAAAGATAATTTTTCTGACAACATAAAAAAAAAAAAAAAAGATGTGATCTATGGCTTGGACTGACCTCTGCAGAAATGCTAGGTTCTCTATACTTTGTGACCCACAAAGAAAAAAGAAAAAAAATAAGCCTCTCAGCCGTTGCTTTTTTTCCCCTTTCTGGTTTGTGCGGTGTAAAAACCAAACCAGTTCACAAACGAACAGAAAGCATCGGACACGTCAAACGTGTGTTCTCCTAACACACTGAGAGTCAGGCATGAAACTGCTCCAGCCACTTTCGAAACCACCAACCAGAAGCCTGTTTCTGTAGTAGACGTGTGTTAGATAATCGGGCGACCAACATTTTTTGATCGCCAAACCTGGCAATTCTTTTTTTAATCGCTTGTTACTCTGTACTGCGACTGACGCCAGCAAAGTGCATGTTAACACTAAAAGCACAACGTCTCTCTGACCTCTACAGGAAACTCCTAGCTACGTTTACTGTGGCCGTTTTGTAAGAGGTTTCGGAGACTGAAAAAATCCCAGACCATTTGTGAAACTATCTTCTGACTAAATCTGCACGTTGATTTGGTTCAACATGTTATATATTTATATCCGTTATATATTTATTAGAGGTATAATAAATTACTAACAAACTAATGATTGATACTGTCTCTATTGTCTCACATTGTCCGTTTTGTCTTGTATAGTCCAAGCTAAATTTATAGTGTTATTTATGTTTGTACTTTTGAGAGTAACCAACAGCTGGCGTATCAAAACACTTGGCCAACAAACCTGATATTGTAAATACAAATTGCTTTGCTATTTAAAAAAAAAATGCATATGTTCGACAATTAGAGACTTTAAAAATGAAGGGCAGAAACATGAGCTCTGAAGCGAAAACAGAGCTCCGAAGTCCCGAACAAGTGCCCAAACATGATCACATCATCAGCGTTCTGCTATACATACATACAGTACTGGGGAAAGCTTTAGAGCACTTGTGAAACATTGGTTTAAAATAAGAATGCTTAACTAAAAAAAGAGGGGGTTATTAGTTTATTTGTATCAATTAACAAAATGAAACTTCTAAAACCAGGCAATATTTGGTGTGAACACCCTTTGACTGCAAAACAGCATTAAATCTGGGTACACATGCACACGGTTTTAAAAGGAAGTCGACAGGTAGGTTGTTTTAAACATCTTGGAGAACTAACCACACATCATCTGGGGATGTAGACATGTCTCTGTAGACATGCAATCCCAGACAGACTCAATGACGTAGAGATCAGAACCATGTGGGGGCCAAAACTATTACTTCCAGTACTCCTTGTTCTTCTCTACACTGTATGTGTGACCTTGGCTGTATGTTTGGGCTCGTTGTCCTGGTGCAGAATACATTTGGGGCGTATCAAAGACCTCCTTGATGGTACTGCATGATGGATCAGTATCTGCCTGTATTTTTCAGCATTGAGGACACCATTAATCCAGACCAAGTCCAATATCTCAAACTTCATTTGCCCTTCATTAAGACATTGCTGGCTAGAATTTTCCAGACAGTAAATGGGTGTACCACAGGTTTCCACCAGTTCTTTGCACTGCAGGACATCATCTGCTGTTGATGGGCAGTAGGCATGATGTGTCTTATATGCTGCATGAAGTTTCCTTGGCAGTTCACAACAACGGCCGTTTCTTTGTGCTGCTTCAGAATAGCTTGAGCAGCACATACTGAAAGCTTGGAAATCTTCACCTGGGAGAGATGTAGTATTTCTAGCTCGTGTCTTGTTGCTGTGCTCAGTCTTGCCTTGGTGTAAGACCTGTGACATAAAACTGTCTTCCACAACCTCAACCTAGTAGCAGAGTCTTTCTGTTCCTCACCCAGTTTGATGCCTCCTACAAAACTGTTTCTAACTATGTTTTAACCATCCATATGAAATTGATGATCTTTAGCATCTACTGTCATTGGTATCATTGCTTAATCACACACCTGACTTTTATCCTACAAAATTCCCTTTGTCCAATTGTGCAAAGTGTGAAAAATTAGGAATTAAAAGCCAAAATATTGCCCACTCCAAATATTGACTTGATTTTGCGAAAACCCTGGCCATTGTTTATCAATACAATCCTTATCAATCAAAAAATTTTTTTTTTGCTCAAAATATCCACAAAACCCAGCATTTCTACAGCTCCATCCTTCGATCTGGCTGCTCGCAACATGGAGTCTGACTTGAGCGTGGAAACGCAGACGGTCGCAGATCGATCGTTTTGTTGTGAGCGCTGCGGAGCTTCGCCTGCCATGAACAAGCTGAGGTGAAAAAGCACAAGGGGTTAGCATCAAAAAAAAGTCCACCAACCGGACACGTCGCAATCACAAAGTTGTTCTTTTGTGATATCGGGATGCATATCAACTAGGATTCGAGTGTGGCGTTCGTTTGATCGTTCTCCGACTTGGCAGATCAAACGCTCTCGATCTATATTGTCTCGATCTATACTGTCTATATAAACACGGCAAAGAATATATTGTATACAAAAATGGAACAAATACAACTTAAAATTATGTCAATCTTGGGGAAATGGAGGCAACGTGGCAGAGAAAACGGCACAATAATTATACGTCGTGTGCTGGGCTACTGCTGTCTCACTGCCAGCAGATCGGGCAAGTCTTATAAAAACCGAGAGCTGGATGCAATGAAAACTAAGGATCACGCCCCTTAAACACACACACATGCTCCACAGACGTAAGGAATGTAAATGAGACAATTTGTGATCATAAATATGAAGGACAAGAACCAACAGCACTGCCCGGATATGAAGCGAGAGCTTTGTGCATCGATTAACACCGCGTTATTTGCAAAAGTATTGGAACACCGAGCCTTTCCCATATCCATATGTGGGTCTTCCACAAACTGTTAACCCAAACTCAGATGCACACAGCTGTATATGTTTGTCTTTGGATGCGGTAGCATGAAAGTTTCCCTTTCACTTGAACTAGGAGACCCGAACCTGTTCCAGCATGACAATGCCCCTGTGCACACAGCCACCACCATGCTTTAAGTGAGTTGGAGTAGAAAATCTCCTGCTATAGAGCTCCTCGTGTATGTACCTGACTTTACCAACACCCTTGTGGTTGTCTGAGCACAAATCTCCATGATCACGGTCCAAAATCTAGTGGAACATCTTCCCAGAAAAGTGGAGGTTATTATAACAGGTCTAAATGTGGAATGGATGTTCAGAAAGCACGTACAAATCTTATGGTCAGGTGCCCATAAACTTTTGTCTATACACTATATGGACAAAAGTATTGAAACACTGGCCTTTACTGAGCATATGCGGTTCTTCCATAAACTCTAGATCTTGAGTGCCCTGCTTTAGAGCTTTGATCTCAACCCTACTGAACACCTTTGGGATGAATTAGAATGCTGACTGCACCCCAGGTCTCCTCACCTCACCTACACCAGTACATGACTTTACTAACACCCTTGTGGCTGAAGAACACAAATATCCACAAGCACACTCCATAAATCTAGTGGAACATCTTCCCAGAAGAGTGGAGGGAATCATAAGAGCAAATTGGAACTGAAGGTGGAACGCGATGCACAAAAAGCAAATACTTATGACCAGTTGTCCCCAAACTTTCGGCAAAATATTGCACGTAGCAGAAACTAGCAGTTCTTTTTACACTGGAAACAGATCAAGTGTTGAAAATTGCATACAGGATTCTATTCTATTCTATTTCCTCAATTTGGGTTTCCTCCAACCTCCCAAATACATTTCACTGAGTAGACTTGCTAAAGGGTTTTTCCTAAACAACCAGGTCTTGGTGCAATTTCTTATTTTACATTTGCGCCGTAATTTTCTTCCCGTCTGAATTATTTTGCCCTCATCCTCCTCTGAGAAACAAAGCTGAATCAAAAGCCGTTTTTTTTTTCTTCATTTCTAAACTCGGCCATAGGTCGTTCGATATCGTGAGACTGCGATCGTTTTATTGCTGCCGTTCTCGACCAACAATAGCAGAACAACAAAATACGAAACGGGGTAAAAGGTTTCTTATGGGAAGATTCGTGCAAATCTTCTGCATTCGCAGTCAACTCACTTCTCCATGTTCACGTATTGTGACGTGTCTGGGGCTGAGTATTGGGGAATTAAAAAACGAAAGAAAAAGAGAACACGCCGATCAAATCGCGACGTATATTTCGAGTAAAACAATGTGCGTGGGTTCCGTTTTATTTCCTGAAGCTGAATGTGCATCTCCTGACGGGTAGTTTGCGTTTCCAGGTGCATACAACAAGGGGAAAATGAAATCAGTGGTCTGTACAATGTTGTAAAACCCACACATGATTAAAAATACACAGCTGCATAATTCCACTGCTGCTAATTCAACATGGACTAAATGCATCTCATTGCCTAATGCATTATTTTTTGAGGTTTTTTTTTTTGCTTAATGGCATCTGTAATTCCTCCTAAACACAAGAAACAAAAATGTACCTGAATTGTTTGTAGGGTTGCAAAGGGGTGAAAAAAGTTCGGCTAATTTTCAGACAATTTCTACTTCATTTGGGAAATTTTGGAAACACTTAAAAGTATGTATGAGAATTAATGGTAATTCATTTGAAATTTGAGGAAATGTATGTGAACTGTACCATATACAAACAAATATTTAGAATATACAAAAGCATTTTGTTTGGTCAGTTGTTATCGGAAATTAGTAATTGTTGGCATCATTTTGTTGCACAAAGAAGTTTTAAACAAATGTATAATATTTATGGAATTTACATGAATAATCGCAAAAAAGATGGACATTTTTTGACATTTTGTGTGCAGGATTTAAGAAATGATGCATGTAAGTGCTGTGTTCATGTGAATGATGAATGTGCAGGGTGGAAATTCAACTGAAATTGCATTAATTCCGGTTGTTTAACCCAAATCAGATTAATTTAATTAAATTAAATTTAAGTTCCCTGTTATAGGCTAACCTGCAATTTTCTAAATTCACAGTTTATTCCCATGGAAATGTTCTTGTCTGTAACCAGTGTCTGCAATTTGTGTCAACTGTTTTTATTTCATATATATATATATATATATATATATATATATATATATATATATATATATATATATATATATATATATATATTTTAAACAATGTTTCCTTTATTGGAGGTTTTATTCCAATCAAAAAGTCTCCCTATGAAACTATTCAATACTTGTGCATAAAGCGGACTCTTGAGTTCGGCCCGTGGCATCACGCCGGCGATAGTCAGGCCACATCTGATATTCGAATGATAAGAAGGGGCACTTTTACCCCGTGTTCACACCAGCAAGCGTCAAGTCACTTGTTTCCCTTCGGACTAGTTGAAGCTCAATCTCGATAAGCCACTAATCAGGTTGAAAACTGGTTGCCTGTTTTCCATATTATGCAAAACATTATATTTTGCATATATTACATTCCAGGCTTCGCACTAGCATTGTATGCAGATCAGCGGCGTGTTTTAGTTTTAATAAAAGGACATGCCACATGACACAATAAAAACAATGTGGGAACTTGTCAATCAGTAAACCAGACCAAACTGCAGGTAGGAACTAAACGTAGTGGGGAATGAAGACAACGTGTGACATCGGAATGGTCTGGAAGATTGTTCAAGTCGGCGGTTTTGAACTGCTGATGATGAATTATAACAACTAATAGTCACCTGTAAATGTGTTGAGTGATCTCAAGGTAGTGATACAAGGTGAATTCAATTCAATTTTATTTGTAAAGTGCTTTCGACAAAATATACATTGTGCCAAAGCAGCTTTAGTGAGACATATTAGCGAGCCAGCGGCGATAATCGTGAGTAAATAATCCCTGACACGGTATGAGGAGGAAACCTTGAGAGGAACCAGTCTCAAAAAAACGAACACGTCCTGTCTGGATGACACCGAGCGTCTATTTGTTTTGTCGTTGTTCGGGTGCACGGTTCAGTAAATGCTGAGCTGTTGACCAACCATTGTAGACCAATGTTTATATTAAAATACAGCCCAAATCCATCTTCGTAGTTCTTCAGTGGCTCAGTAACCCTTTAAAATTTTAGCAGTACGTCATATCAAGTAGTGAAGCTCACTTTTATTTAGGGAGGAAAAAAGTGTAATGTGTAATATATATATAATGTTTTGTTTTTTTTTTTGGAAAGAGAGAATTGAAAAGAGGAGCCTGGGAACGAAGTGCGCATGCGCGTGAACTGTCAGAACGCTGCTAAAACCACATGCTGACCCTGTGGATCATTATTACTCGTTCCTACGCAGTAAAACAAGGAAAATAAAGACTAGTGAAGCTTTAAATGATAAAAGACGTGCAACCTTATATAAAAAAAGAGCTCACTTCAGCAGTAATCGCACTTACATTGACACGCAACATGAACAAATAAACCAGATCAGTTCAACGTTTTGTTTGCTGTAGAAGTCTAATCTTAAATCGGAATGTGCTTTAGCAAAACACACACACACACACACACACACACTTACATCACTGACACTCTATTCCAACTCAGAAGGGCACAGTTTATGCCCACGATAAGCTTCCTTTATAAGAAAAACAACATGAACTCGGTTGTGATGTCCCTCACTCTCTGATCGAGGTATAATGCACGAGCATTACAAATATATTAATATATTAGAGCTGCTCGAACTGCCCAAAGCCTCTTCTCCGGGCTGGAAACCCAAGCCACCTTTATAATAATAGTATTTATATCTCCCCAAACCCTACATGTTCTCCATCCCCTTAAACCCGAGCTTGATTTCAGTGTCTAGGTATCGCAGGAGTCGCTCACAGAGTTTATCTTTGTCGATTAACACCACGCTCATGCTCGCCATCGTCAGAACAAGGAAAGGCCATGTTTCAAACACACCGTTCGGAAATACTGAAGGTCGGTTTTGTTTTTGGATAAATAAACACCCGTGGGAAGGTTTCTAGCGGGTGAAAACGTGACCACGGTGCGCACACGACACCGAGATCCAGCGCTGATGCAGAGCTTTCAGTCTGAACATTTCACCTTCCTGAATCAGGCCGCCATGTTGGAACGGCTAACATGCTAAGCTAACTTCAGCCGTTCCAACACAACCAGGGTTCCAGTCCAATACTAACACACAAGGCGCCGTTTTTTGCCTTAAATAACCAGAAATATGTCCAACATGCACCAAAGCACTCACCTCATCTCTTTAAACCGAAAAGGACCAACTTGAATCTGAAAGGAGGTTTCTTTTTTATATTCCGCCTCCGCTGGACTGCGCTGCGCACAAGACTGCTGCACACATATACCTCAATGTTACTATTTGTCCTGGCAGCTCAAATGAAAAAGGGCTCAAATTCACATCATATTAATGTTTTTAAAAAATATAAAAACACGGGTGATAAAATAAATTTGTATATACTCTCGTTTCATGCAACACGAATCGATGTGTTTGAGTCGACACGAAATACACGACTAAATGATTGCTATGTAGCAGCCAGGATAAACCGGTGTGACGTTCAAAGGTTCCCCACAGGCGGATGGACGTTCCTGCAAGCTCTCCCCACCCAAAAGCTTTACCACATGTCTAATCTATGTCCAAAACTATAACTAAACAAAATAATTGCATGAATTTGTAAATGATGCGATCTTTGGATCTATATAAATGCATTTACATTAACGCGATAAAGTGACCCGTGCATTCAAGTCTAACGCATTTCTGGTGTTCATTTATATGTATAAAACCCAAAATTTAACTGATCTTAGATAAAAGTATTATAGATAGTATGTCTGTCTTATTTTCGTATTGTATTTTTTTTTTTAGCAGAACAAAGTCGGTACAGGGGAACCTTCGGATCAAAGTGCATGATTCTACCCGGATTGTTTTGTAAGACGGACGCTATGTGTGTTTTGCTTTCTGTCTCGCTGTGTTTCCTAGGTTACCTCGTGTGCCTAAAACTGATCTATAACACATGGACGCGGCGATGGCCGTCATCCTCCGGGTGTGTATTACATTCTCCGGGACAGGATAGGTCCGGTGTGCCGCGTGCTAGGACGCGCGACAGTCTTGGCGAAGTGCGCGCGCTGCTGGTCACCGCGCATCCCGATGACGAGTGCATGTTTTTTGCGCCCGCGGTTTTGAAACTGACCGCATCGAAAGCGACTGTTCGTTTGCTGTGTTTGTCGTCAGGTAGGTTTTAGTGTAACAATCCCACAAAGCACGAAAAGTACTTTTTTTTACATTAACATTTTGAGATCTTTATCCTGCAACCAGAGCAACAGGTCGAAGTGATCATTAGGACAAGCAGCATCTCGATTGAACAAACATTCCTGCGCTAGAGATTTGAGTCGCAGGTTATAATACAATGATCAGAGGGGTTTGTATGTTCCCCGGGTTCTCCAGTTTTCTCCAGATGGATGGATTGATAAATATGTGGATGGATTGATGGATGGATAGACAGATAGATGAATGAATGGACGTAAACAGAGGTAGATAGATAGATAGATATGTGGATGGATGGATTGATGGATGGATAGACAGACAGGTAGATGGATGGATGGATGGATGGATGGATGGATGTAAACAGATACACAGACAGACAGACAGAAAGATAGATAGGTAGATAGATAGATAGATAGATAGATAGATAGATAGATAGATAGATAGATAGATAGATAGATCCAGTTTCCTCCCACATTCTGATAGGTGGATCGGATTATAGCTAAATTGGGTGTTGGTCTGAATGTGTGCCCATGCTGCATGGTGGTGTCCTGGGGAGGGAGGGAGAGAGGGAGGGAGGGATGGATGGATGGATGGACGGATGGACGGATTGATAAATATGTGGATGGATTGATGGTTGGATAGACAGACAGACAGATAGATGAATGAATGGACGTAAACAGAGAGAGATAGATAGATAGATAGATAGATAGACAGACAGATAGATAGATAGATAGATAGATAGATAGATAGATAGATAGATAGATAGATAGATATGTGGATGGATGGATTGATGGATGGATAGACAGACAGGTAGATGGACGGATGGATGGATGGATTGATGTAGACAGACAGATGGATGGATGGATGGATGGATGGATGGATGGATGGATAGATAGATAGATAGATAGATAGATAGATAGATAGATAGATAGATAGATAGATAGATAGGTGGGTGGGTGGGTGGAGGGATGGAGGGATTATTTTTTATTCATCTATCTATCCATCCATCCATCCATCTATTTTCTAATCTGCATCTCCAACACAAGGTTGTGAGGGAGCACAGAATCTCTACGATGGAACTCTGGGTACAAAGCAGGGGACACTTTGGATAGGGTGCCAACCCAGGCACAATCATACACACATAGTAACATACTAAAGACAAATGGGAACTGCCAGTCTGCCTTTAAACTTAAGGAGGAAACCCCTGAAGCATGGGGAAAAATGCAAACTAATTTTACACAGGGTAAAGATGGGACTCAATCCAGAGACCTGTTCCCAGTCACGCTCTCGTTTCATTTCATCTCGCCAAGATGGACATTCTTTTGACATCATTTTGTGTTCAGGATGTAAGAAATGATGTGTGTTGTTTTATGGACGAATGCACAGTGCATGTAGGGGGCGTGGCCTCAGTTGCCCTGCAGAAAGTGTGCTGTGTGCATGTGACTGATGAATGTTCAGGGTAGAGATTCAACTAAAATTATCCTGCAAGATTTAACTACATTTAAGTTCCATGTTATTGGCTCACCTGCAATTTGGTAAATTCCCCATTTTTCCTATTAATTCCCGGTTAATTCACATGGAACATTTCCAGTCGTGAAAATTCTACTCTGGATTAGAGCATCTGAGACAAGCCATTAATGTCGATGTGAGCCATGTCTTACAATAGTTTCCTCATACTTAATAATGAATTAAAGAATTACTTATAGTTATTTAAATAATATAGAAAAAGACAGGATCATATCCGCTGCCGTGTCACTGCTGTGCTGGGAATGCTGCACCGCCTGAATAATATCTGGTCCATAACATTTTTTTTTTAGTGGGACTCAAATAGACAGACAGAAACCTGATATTATAATCAGTTCAGCATTAAATACACAGCACTCAAGCTACAGACAGCAATTTGACACTTCCAAAGAGACCTATGTTTCTTTGTAAAGATTTCAGCAGACGCCTTTATCCAGAGTGATTTACATATATATATTTTGTAGTTTTTTTTTTTTTATAGCAGTTAAGAGTTAAGGGCCTTGTTCAAGGGCCCAGGAATGGCAGCTTGGTTCTGCTGGGATTTGAACTCACGATCTTGCAATGGCACTAAAACAGCAGCTGAGTGTGTACAAGTTTATTCAACTGAGAAATGATGTCATATCAAAATGTCTGTTGTATTCAGGGAATTACTACAATCAAGGGGCCCGGCGGAAACAAGAACTGCTCGGCAGCTGTGCTGTTTTGGGAATTCCGGCTCACCAAGTCACAATTATTGAGAACAAGTAAGAACAACCGGATTCACATTATTCAAGTTGCAGCAAACACCGTAAACATCTTGAATGACCTTGAGTAAAGTAGAATGTTTATGATGTGAAAGAAAATGCATTCGCTTGCAAATCAAATTAAATGAAATCTAATTTATTTTGTCACATACCCATTCATAAATAGAGATAGAATATAAAAAATTAATGAATACAAATTAATTATAGAATGTATAAAAGTATGTTAAAAGTACAAGTATAACTAGAAAGTATAAATATAGGGTTAAAAAATGTGTGTATGTATGTATGTATATATATATATATATATATATATATATATATATATATATATATATATATATATATATATATATATATATATATCCCCACACAAAACTCACACACACACACACAAACACAGTTATACGCAGAATGCAACTTGCATGTAAACCTGATCGGCTGCTCAGAAATTTGTGCTTTAGATAAAAAAGACTGTAAATATAAACAAGATAAAATATGGAAAAAATAAGAGAAAATAAAATAAATTATGAGGAAAAATATATTAGACAGTGATCCATTTTGATGATATATTTAGATGTTCGAAAGGGAAATACAAAATGTAATGAGGTAAACCAATAAAAACAATGACAATGTCAGGTGCTGTGTGCAAATGCAGAATTGCCACGACTTTGATTGTGAAGTATTACTATGCATAAGACATTTAAGAGTTAGTTTAGACGTCATAAAGACTGCACTGTGCTATATGCTCTGAAAAAGCCTAAGGTGTAATCTATGGTTTTCTTTCTGGTAAGATTCCGTTTTTTTCCACACACTGTATGATAAAAGCAGTATTAGTCCCTTTTTATTCATTTTTTATGTTATAGTAAGGATTATAGTGTTAAATTGTTTTCTAACAATACAATGATTCGGCTGAAAATTTATAAACAGTGATTTATACATTTCCATTAAATCCATTCTCGGTGCAATAATGAATTTTTTTCCTACTTGTACAAATAACTTGAAATGTAATATATGTAGAAGATGGTTTGAAAATGCAGTGGCCTTCGCAATAGTATTAATCACTGAGAAAACCAATTTGGAAACTGACTTCCAGGCAGGAATGCTTGCTTGTGCTTGAATGTGCCTCCTAAAGTTATTTTGTAGACACTAAGCACTAAAGATGTTAAAATAAAAGCCTGATCGTACCTAATGCACCCTTAAATACTCATTGCTAGCATCCAGTTGTTGTCTTCGCAATAATAGGGATGTACAGCTTTGTGTTAGAGCTTTGGCTGAGATTCTGTCTTGAAAAACATAAAATTTTACATATTATGAAATCCAGGATCCAGATGATGGTAATAAAATGGGTGAACTGCGGGACCAGATTTCATTTTTTACATGTGATGTTAACTGACAGAACTCCTGTCTTTAAGGATTTCTTAAGCATTACATCTCTGAGCTTTGACATTAGAATCGTATCAGAATTGCGAGACGTGCATTCCTATCATATCAAAGTAATTCAGGATTTTACAAGACAATTTACAACACACGAGCCTCAAAATTCTCCCAATGGACCAATCTAGTGTTTTATCTTCCATCAGCCTCCAGCATTTGACAATGAAGAAAGCAGAATCCGATCATCGTTCTCACAAGGTTCCTTCAGCTCCCTGTAAATAAACAGTAAAGCTCAAATGGTGAGACATCACCACCACTTACAACCCCCCAAACTCCTAGTTCCAACAAGCACAGCCGTTAAAGGCCTACCATGCTGGGCACAGGCCCTCCCCTTCTCCCCTGGTTACCAAAAGAGCAAACAGTGGTCAGGCTACAAATCAAGGCCATCTATTCGGACCACAACAGAGCTTTAGAGCAGCTGAGCTGATGTATTATCCCCTCTGTCACTGGAGCCATTAAACACAAAGAGTCTCAGATGAGAAGTTGTAGAAGTCGGGACTAGTACATCGCAGAGGGGAAGGACATCCCCAGGGCAGCATTCAAGCTCCAAACAGTGGGATATTACCATTTTTCTTTTGTTCACATTAACCTAAAAGAGTGAACTCCTGTAAATTATGTCTGGGATTTCATTTTCATGACCCTTGTTTGTATAATACGTATTCGGAGATTCCTCGAATGCCCTGTTATTTCCTTCTTCCTTAAACACACAGGAGCAAACAGGCAGATCTTCATGTTTCGATGATGTCATGCTTTGACTGTGGTTCAGATTTTAATATCAGTGCCCCAGATCACCGGCTGCTGCCTTAAAGAAACCCGGCTTTCTTTTATTCACCGAGGTTACGGTTTCTGGACTTCACGCTGTGTAGAGAACGATTTCCGATCGCTCGAAATGATAAATCTGCTCCTGAAATGGTCTTAGTCGAACCGGACGAAATCCAATTTGCTAGAATACAATATGAAAACCGGGTGAAACGGATGTGATTTTGGATGTGAAAGAAAATTGCATTCATTTGCTGACATTCATTTCATCCCTACGTTTTTGGGGTAAATTTGACTTGCGAATTTAGAAAAAAATGAGGACGGGGCTGCGGTCTCTGCTCCGAAAAAGCCCAAGATGCAAGATTTTTATGCTTTTTATCCTTTTCTTTCTTGTAAAATTTGCCTTTTTTCACACAAACTGTATCTTGCAAGCAGTATTACTACCTCTTTATTCACTTTTCAGCTATTTGCATGCGCAGATCTGTAATGCAAAGCGACTTTCGCATAAGCATGAACTGCGAAAATAACACTGGTTATGATATTCTGGCCCTAATTTAGATGCTGTACTGCGAAGGAATCGTATTTGTTTGTGTTACTCCATGGTTTATTCAAATACCCTCAATTTACAGTTTATCACCAGCTATGGTTGGATCTTCTCAGATCAGTCAGATTTTCTAAGAATATCACCGACATCCTGCCAAGAAATGTGCTATGGAATCAATTATATAAAGCAGCTGCGCATGTGTGTGTGTGTGTGTGTGTGTGTGTGTGTGTGTGTGTGTGTGTTAGCAAGTCTCACAGCTGTGATTAAAATCTCTTGTCTCCTCAGTAAGGCCTAACAGTTCATATGCAGAGAACAGCTAAAACCCAGATTACGGAGTATTTACAGAACAACTGCTTTAACTATTAGCAAAAAAAAAACATAAGGCAAATAAAAGTCTGTGGGGAGTTTTGGTGTGCGGCTCTAGTTTTTTTTGGCACAGCCCCTTGCACAAAATGCGACGCCTCGTTCCGCCAAAAACCGCCAATGTACCAAACGGGCAGTTCACTTTTCGTCTGCTGCTGAAAGAACATTCAGTGTCACTGAGAAGGAACTATCCAGAACGTAACACACAAATCCTTCCAAGTTCATGTTTCAGCATTACATTTGTTAATTTTAATTACATGTTAATTTTTTTCGGCATGCACTTTTTTTTTTTACCGAAGAGTAGAAGAGGGTGTTTGGTGTTGCTCAAGAACCCAAAAGTGGCGTTCTGGCAGAGCTAGGATTTGGAATTCACAACACAAAAAAAAAAAAATCAACCACCAGAGATGTTTTTCCACCAGCCAAAGTCCACCCTAACCCCAAGCACTAACAGTTCAAAATTAGCTCAGGGAAATCAGGGCTCTGGTGTAATGCTGTAAATAAGGCACACTTTTCTTACACACAACAACAACATCAGGGCACTTCTAGTTCAACTCGCAACAGTTCAAATCCCAAAGCTGTTAAAAGACCACTGCCTTCCAACTGCTTAAGGAAACTGTGCTATGGTTGATCCCCACACACATATCCTTTTACCCCATTTACAAAAATGATGTTTGCATGTACACCATTTTTGAGGTCCTAGCAACTGCATCATCAGATACAGGAATCGCATCCTCGATTGTACACCATCCAGCAATATTGTTATAAACACTGGTAATGTTATTTATATGTTTTGATGAACTTTTTAATACAAGCATTTAGCTACTCAGCTTTAGCTACGTAGCTCATCATTATTTTGTTCATTTGTATTGCAAAATCTTCTAAAAAGGAAAAAAACATCCCCAGGTCGTATTTTACTTATGAATCAGCTGTCACAGCACTAAAAGTGGCATCGCACCCAAGTCTTTGACATCTTCGGTGCTTAGTTCCAGTTTAGCCGCGTTGTGTTGTTCAAATCAAACCTAATCCCGGCTTCACCCTTTGCTTCTCATTCTGGATTCTGCTTCCATTTACTAAATAGTGCCCCTGACTAGACAAGAACCAAATTACAAACCAAACCGTACATTGCCCTGAGATGCAGCATGAGCAGCAGTGAAAAAGATGTGCTTGTGTTTGTGCTTTGTTGGCCTCACGTGTCTAATGGAAGTGTGTGTTAGCTATCTCCATCACCTGTTCATATCTGTGGTCTGGTAATGGAGAGCTGACTGGTGGGCGAGATTTAGCATGTGATTAAATGAGGCCAAAGTGATATCTAAATGAAACACCTTTTGAGAATTGACCAGCGTTGTGGTTTCAATGGACATATGCTGGGAATTTAGTGGAGACGTGTTTGAATGAACCCAGTTTTCTAAGAAGTGTGCGCATGTGTTCGAAGCGAATGTGTGAGAGATAAACGGGGCTCAACTGGGCCACTCGTGGCTTGTGAACTTAAACACTCATTTAATCACTTGGCATTATGCCTAGACTTTCATCTCTCTCTCTCTCTCTCTCTCTCTCTCTCTCTCTCTCTCTCTCTCACTCTCTAATGCTTTGAGGTTATTGTACTGGGAGTCTACTGGCTTTGAATATTAGCAGTATATAGTATGTACAGATAGTTTGGAAGCTAAAAAAAGTATTTGAATAAGAATTTTGCATATCTGTCAAAACAACACCCCTATGCCCCAAGTGTGCTTCCTGAAGATATGGTTTACATGTGTTGGAGTTGAAGATCTTAAGAGGCCTACTGGAGAGCTGTAGAACCCTCTTGAACACATTTGGGATGAATTAAAACACCCTAGGCCTTTTCACCTTAACTACACTATATTGCCAAAAGTTTGCGGACACCTGATCATAGGTGTATGGTATGTGCCACAAGGGTGTTAGTAAAGTCAGGTACTGATGTAGGTGAGGTGAGGAGGCCTAGGGTGCAGTCAGGGTTCCAATTCATCCCAAAGGTGTTCAGTAGAGATGAGATCAGGGCTCTAAAGCAGGGCACTCAAGATCTTCCTCTCCAAAGCATGTAAACTATATTTTCATGATACTCACTTTTTGCACAGGGACATTGGCATGCTGGAACTGGTTTGGGTTTTCAAGTTCATGTGAATGCAAAATTTGATTATACCACATTTAAAGATGTCCAATACAATTATCCTCCAGCTTTGTTTGGAGAAAAACCGTATATGACAGGAAAGGTCAGGTGTCCCAAAACACTTGTCCATATAGTGCACATCAATACCCGACTCCACTAACTCATCTGCAAGTAAATGAACATAAATCTCCGCAACCACACTTTGAAATATTGTGAACTATCTTCTCAGAAGAGTGAAGGTTATTGGGGGGTAGCAGTAAACAGAATTCACAGTTCTGTACAGTTAAAAAATGCAAAGCATCAAATTGCTTGAAATTTTTTATTAACACAGTTTATTATTATAGACATTTGTAAACACCAGCAGTTGAAATAAAAAAAATTTAAAAAACGATTGTAAATATACAAAGTTAAATTACATAAAATTATATTTTATAATATTTTATCGAAATAAAATAAATGAATAGAAAAGAGTAAATGAAATGAATGCAATACTGTTTTTATCATATTGATTAAATTGAGTAATCAATTCAATTGGCACAAATGAAACTGATTAAATAAAAATAAATAAATGGCATTTGTTAGACCCCATTTGGGTAATATAGGTGTGTGTGCGTGTGTGCGTGTGTGTGTGTGTGTGTGTGTGTGTGTGTGTGTGAGATTCAATACTTAATTTTTTAGATATATGATGTACTTAACTGCTCATTTATTTCAGCATCCTTTAACAAATGTTTTCATTCCTTCCATCCATCATCATTCACTCCCTCGATATGTGGAATTGTCAGGATTTTCTCCAAATTATTGAAGCTGTACTGAAAACGCTAAAGAATCCATAGCGCTAGCGTTGTCCACTGCCTAGCGTTTCTTTAGCATTTTCATGCATGCACAAAACAAATCTTATTCTCAGTATGGAGTGAGTGGCCACAGTGACACTGCGCTAACTCTAGTTTCTTTTTTTATACAACTTGCATTGTTGTGTATGTTTTAAGTTCATGATAAAAAATAAAGTGCTCAAAGTAGGAGGCAGGAAACTGTTCCTGAGGGAAGTCAGAATTTAACAATCTATTTTCTGTACGTAAAAAGTACTGATAGCTGATAGCCCTTTACCAAAGAAGTTTGGTACGAATCAGTGTGTGTGTGTGTGTGTGTGTGTGTGTGTGTGTGTGTGTGTGTGTGTGTTTTAATCCATCCAGGTCATTTGGGTCACAGAGAGGACTAGTAATTGTGTCGAATTAAACCAGCCCCCGAACATAATCCTTAATACACACCCACACCCCCAGTTAAACTGTAAGTGATGCTCCAATTTCAGGTCACATGATCTGCATGCTTCCCTCTTCACCTCCGCTATGCCAACAGCCTGTGCTCTGCAGTGCACTCTGGGTAATCCTTTGCTCCCCGCCCCAACCGCGCGCACCCGGATGACCTCTCTATACTCTCTCTCTCTCGCCTCTCTGTATTATTCATGTAGGTGGAGTACAGGTGGAGATGCTGTCTGTGTGTTTGGTCCACCTGTCTGCTTCGAAAACATGAGCTCTGAGTTCTTGTCCTCTTCCCCCTCCTCTTGCTTTTTCTCATCTCCGTTCCTTCCTCCAGACAAGACAGGAGGTACGGTTCCTCTTGGAAGCTTGTTGTTTCATGCATCCTTGTTACACCACGCCTCCTGCCTTTTCTGCTGTTACTGGAATGGTTTACTTTGAAAGCCTTGAAGGTTCTTCTGATTTATTACAAGATAATTATTGCAGTAGAATTACTGAAGAATTATTACTAAAGAATTACAGAAGAATTGTTACAGAAGAATTACAGAATTATTAGAGTGGTGGTAGGTCTGTGGTTAAGGCTGTGCATGGTCCTTAACCATCTGTGTTCCAAGAGCTCTATCATGGCTGTGATATTCGAAGAAAGAATTGAGCTGTGCTGTAATGTACATATACAAGTATAAAGCATCTTTACAATACCTTTTATAACAGTTCAAACTGATTCTCAAATTGCTCATTGGGCATTGATTATTTTTCTGTAATAGCAGCTCTGACAGCTGGCCTAAGTTTACTACCATGAGAAAGAGGTTACCCAGATCAGGGATAACATTATGGATCTTAACCACGTGCATCAATGAGCCTCGGTTGCCCTGTCACTCTTTCACCACTGTTTCTTCCTCTGAGCACTTTTGATAGATACTGACTACTGCAGACCAGGAACATCCCACAAGATTTGCAGTTTTGGAGATGCTCTGACCCAGTTGTCTTTTTTCTGCTTCTAACACATCTTTTAAGACAAAATGTTCACTTGCTGCCTAATATATCCCACTCACTATCAAGTGCCATGATGAAGAGATAATCAGTGTTAGTCACTTCACCAGTCATAATGTTATAATGTCATAATGTTATGCCTGATCGGTGTATAGGTTCTGTAAAAGACGTATAGATAGATGGATGGATGGATGGATAGCTGGAAAGATAGATAGACAAAAGAAAAAGACGGATGGGTAGATACTTAGATACATAGATCGAATTTAATGAATTCATTTTCAAAATGTTAATTGCTTATTTGTTGTACTTTTAGACAAGCTGTGATAGAAATGTTCAACTTCCAGGTCGTAACAAAAACTCATTACATATGACGCTGCATCATACCACCTTGGTAATGATTATTATTATCCTATACCTGCACATCTCCGATTTGTTTTATTCATCATACATGTGCTTTATATGATGAGGTCATCTCAGTTTTTCTGTTCGGAAGGAAATTCAATTTCTGCTTCTTCTTCTTTCGGCTGTTCCCATTAGGGGTCGCCACAGCGGATCATCCGTCTCCATACCCCCCCTGTCCTCTACATCTGCCTCTTTCACACCAACTACCTGCATGTCTTCCCTCACCACATCCATAAACCTCCTCCTTGGTCTTCCTCCTTTCCTCCTTCCTGGTGGCTTCATCCTCAGCATTCTTCTACCAGTATACCCCATGTCCCTCCTCTGCACATGTCCAAACCATCTCAATCTCGCCTCCCTCACCTTGTCACCAAAACGTCCTACATGCGCTGTCACTCTTGCTTTCTTAAAATAAAACCGGCCCAGCATTTATCACTGAAGAGTGTTATATAAGAGGCACTGCAGCGTTTCCATCTACTTCACAAGGGAACATTTGACAAACACCAGTAGTGTAAGTTTCAGTGACACATTGGCAAAAAAAGAAAACCCCAAAAAACAACGAGGTGAGAGCAAACTATTAACATAGTTCATCTCCGCTGTGCTTAATTAGACATTGGGTGGAAAATAAATATATCCTGTTTGATTTATTGGCTGAAATTCAGGGGTGGTCAGGCCAGGGTCCAGAGAAGAGCTGCTTAATGCGATAACCAGACGGCAAAGGAAACTTTATTGCTGCCAGAATCTTGTCACAAGACAACAAGATCGATCTTTTTTCATAACACACAACATCTGTACCCATGTCTATAGCTGTTTTTAACTTTATAATATCTTCTGGGCCTTTTATTATGCTCCTAATTTGTTTTTTGTGTTTCACTGTCCTTTTTCTATATGTTTGGATGCTTCATGCACCAAATTAGTATACTGGTATGTGAGAACACACTTCCGAATAAAGTTTCTTCTTCCTCGTTTTCTTCTTCTCCTTCTTCTTTTTTTCTTATATGGTCTATTTTCCATCCAAAACCTTTGAATGAAGCCCCCCCCTTCAAGCGATAAACGTAAATCATGCAATAAGGCCAAAATAATCGTGCTTATAATACAGTAGTAATCAAATGCATACTGAGTTTCATGTTGACTGCATATTTGATTATGCAAATGAGACTAATTGCATATGCATACATTTGCCTGCTTTATTAAACCAACCATCTATCAAGCTGACATTAGGATTTGAAAACTTTTATGTAAATAATGGACAGTATGTATGAAGTTAATGTATTTTTTGAAAAGGGAAATTTCTGTCGAGTTTTTTTTTTTTTTTCTTTTTATTGCTCCTGTTTAAAGAGAAGCTGTGTTTTCAGGTGTGATCTATCCAGAAATCCGAGAACCTTTTTTCCATGAGATCAAAATTGTTGCCTTAAAATTGTTTGGATGTGAACAAGATTGATGGAAAAAAGATAAATCCAAAAATGAAGGGAATTTTGCCGTGCTGCATGCTAAACGAGTTCAAAATCAGTTCAACCGGTTAGATATCCCAGCATGCACTGGGGGGAAAAGGGCTTGTGCTCCCTTGTTACCAGACAAAACAAGTGCTGGTGCATGCCCCCTTCTCCGCCTACACACATATACACACACACACACACACACACATCTCCAGTAGGCCAAAGTTCAACCACTACATTCACAAGCCTGCAAGCAATTACACATCAACATGCAAGAGTTGCAAAGAGAGAGCGCGCGAGAAAGAGAGAGGGAGGGAGAGTAAGGGAAAGGTTACTCTGGGCCATTTAGCACTGTTGCCATAGCGAAGCTAACACTCAATCCAACTTGAGAAAGGTCAGGTAGATCATGTGTCTTTTGTTTTCTTTTTGTCTTTATCTTCCTCTTTTGTTTTTTCTCTCTCTCTCTCTCTCTCTCTCTCTCTCACTCTCTCTTGGCTGCCAGCTCTGCCGCTCTGCCAAACATCTCCTTCAAAAAAGCCGGATAATAAACCTATCACATCTGATTTGGAAAGAGATTGTTCAAGGCAAGAAAACATTCACGTTTCATACTGCAGATGCTGGAACGAACGTCGGCTTTAACATTCTATTCCTCGGCCTGACAGACGTGCCTGAGAACGCGACGGCGTCCACAAACCCATTGTTCATTCAAATATCGAGTCTAAGAAGGAGATGATACTGGGCGGTGTAGGAAATAAACCTACGGCTAAACCGGTTTGTGAAGGAACAAAAATGTATGACACGATTGAACTTTCCTGACTTCTGTTCCCTTATTCCGTGTAGCACAACATCACCCTTTTGTGTCAGACTTTCCTCTTTTAAACACCATTAATGGCATGACTGAATGGCCATCATCCTTCTTTTCTCTCCCTCTGAGTTTCCACCACACCCCTTTGAAAAAAAAAAGGAACGATCCCTTCTCTCAACCCATCAGCTACTAAACACCTTCTCATCACCCCTCTGAGATGGTATCACCCACAGCTAACCTCAGTGACCCTGCATAGTGTTTGATTTGTAGCCATATTCATCATGGGCTAGAACTAGACCTACTGTCCAAATCTCTTTGTGAGCTGAGAGAAGGAGACAGAATGAGGATGGAGGGTGGCAGTCCACCCTCCTCTCACTTTCTCTCTCTCCCCTCCTCTCCCTCTCTATCTCTTTTTTTTTCTATTTCTCTCTCTTAATCTTCATCACTCTCACAAACCTCTAATCATCCTTTTCCTAGGTTCCCTGTAGATCACTCAACAACTTCCTCATTCCTGCACCATCACCATCTCTTTCATCTCCACCTCTCCCACTTATTGTGTTTTAGCTTTTAACCCTCATATACCTCTATCCCTACTCATCTCTTTATCTCTCTCTTACTCTCTCTCTCTCTTTCTTTCTCTCACTCTCTTTCTCTCTGTCACGCTCTCCTTTGCTCTGTTTCTGACCTTGATCTCTGACGTTGCCACAGACTGTTTTTGACACGTTCACTGGCAAGCGTTGAGACACGCCATCCCCAATATAAGCCGTCTCCTCTAATGCCGTACCGCTGTAACCATGCCAAAATAATTGTAAACACCGAGACACAAGAGAAAGAAAACCAGGCAGGCAGGGGTTCAGATGTTCGTTTCAATTATAAAACCAATAAATCCATTCAACTAACATAGTAAAAATAGGAATGGATTTACTTTATTTTTTAATTTTATTTACCTTTCGAAAGGCTAAAGGTTTTGCCTGCTTTTATACCACATGTCTGGTTTATATTGCGTGATCGTTTCTATAGTAACAACGTTTTCCACGGACTTTGTAATGACAAACAGTTGTGGCTAAAAACGTTAATTTTGAAGCTTTTTCTAACGAACGTTAAACGGATAAAGGCCTTGCCGGTTTCTTGACGAGCTGCTTTTTTTTTTTTTTTTAAATAGCTGCCAACAAAAGTGAGTACACCCTAAATGAACATGTCAAAACTGTGTCCTAATGTCAATATTTTGTGTGAGCACCATTGTTCTGTAGCACTGCCTTAATCCTCCTGGGTATGGAATTCACCAGAGCTGCACAGGTTGTTGCTGGGATCCTCTTCCACAAAAACATGGCGATGTGCATCTCTATAACTGAGGCCGATGTGATTTGCACCTCGATGCGTAGCCAACATTGCAATACATTAAAGATACGTATGAAGCAGCTACCGATGCAATACGATTCACCCCTAATACGAGGCAGTGTGATCCGATTTCAACTCTATTCAACCCAATGTGATTCAATGCAATACAAAGTAATGGAAAAAATGCCAAGATGCCATGCCATGCCATACCTCTGCCATGTTAATTTATATTCTATGTGACTCTTAGGACACGCCTCGGTCTCCGTAGTGTTGTGATATGTCATATTTAGGTTGCAGCGGTAATGCTGAGAGAATGCGCTTGAAAAGCAGTTTAGCTAGGAGAAATAATTATATATATAAATTATTAGTCACAAATGATTGGTGCCTTTCTAAATAATAAAAGTATAACGCATCTACTAATAATTCTATATGTGTATTGCACGTCGTGTTATATGGTAGCTTCACTGTTTTTACCCCGAGTGCGTTCATGGGTTCTTGACTTTGTTCTGCCGATCGGTGTATCACCACTGCAGTTAGGACACTGACAAGAAGCTCAGGAAAAATACTTGGTTTATTGAAACTCGTACATTAGCCACACCAGATTAAACAATGCATCTCTTGTTCTTTTTCTCCGAGGGTCATGGTTCTTTATTATCTCCAAATTTTATTTAAAGTTGTAGTACATCATTTCTAACCTTAAATGCTACTCGCTACATATAAATAAATCAAATTTAACCCATGCAAATATGTTTAAAATGATGCATCACGATACAAACGACACCTTGTATCTGATGCACACCTTTTTAAAACGATCCATCACCATAGTTAACATTTATGCCGATGCACCGATGCAAATCTGTAAATCTTTCCATCCCTAATGTATAAGATGTTACATACGATTTAAGCACAAACTGTTTTTTTTGCGGAATTCACGGTGCTCTAAAGCTACCGAAAACATTCGCCTTGGAATTGTTGTGACGTCTGGTGCGCTCATTTTGCCTACACTTTTAATATTCTGAGCTGAATTGGGATCGAAAGGGTTAAGATCTTTGCCCTGCTCTCTCTCTCTCTCTCTCTCTCTCTCTCTCTCTCTCTCTGTGTAATGATGCCCCTCAGCACTTTGATTTCAGATGAACTGCAGTGACCCCGGTGTGTCTGAAACACTCTCTGCACGCCTGGTTGCCTCTCTCACTCCGTCTCTCGATCACGTTTGATGTCGGCACAGAGAGGCAGTGCAAGAAGGGGGGGGACTAGATTGAAAAACAAGGCACAGAGAGAGAGAGACAGAGACAGAGAGAGGAGGGGTGTTGTGAAAGATTGCCCAGCAAGATAGAGGTTCGTTGACCTCCAATACATTGTTGGCTATGCAGGGTGTCTGGATGAAAGGGAAAGCGATTTGTGTGTGTCTGTGTCAGTGTCAGTGTCTGTGTGTGTGTGTGTGTGTGAGAGAGCAATGCATGATGGCCCTAGTTTTTTCTGGGCTCTACTTTCAAATGAATGGAAGGCAAAGCCCCGGGCAACCTCCGACCCCAGGGCTCAGAAGGGGCCTGTAGGCAGAGTTCCAGCTGCGCCGTGTGGGACAGCAGCACTAAATCATTACACACACACACACACACACACACACACAAAGATACTCACACTAGGCCTACCTGCACACTCTTACACTACCACTCTCTCGTGGCCTTAAAATCTCTAAAGGAACAACCGGTACAGTTTTGGCTGGAGCTCACCAGCCTGTAATGTGAGTGTGTGTGTGTAAGAGTTTTATTACCTGTTATAATATAACATACATTGTAAATAAGTAATGCAATATTAGTGGAAGGAAGGATTTTAGTGGAACACTAAAGCATTAGCCCTAGAATTAGTTAATACATGCAAAAATGAAAGTGTTTTCAAATAAGTATTCTTAGAACATTTATTTGTAAGAACTGTGACATGGTACAGAACTTTTTTTGGCGCTTTAAAAATGTTTTTATAAGAGGAGAACCAACAAAATCAAAACAAAGACAGATTAGCTAGCTAAACTATGTTAGCGCATTGTAGAAATTAGACAGTTATTAGACAGCAATATAATTCAATTCAATTCCCTTTTTTTTTTTTTATTCGTATAGCGCTTTTAACAATGAAAATTGTCTTAAAGCAGCTTTACACAGATAAAGTGGTGATAAAAAATAAACATGTTCTTTATAAGTAAGTTTGTCCCTGATGAGCAAACCGGTGGCGACTGATAACGCTGTAGAATTGAGATCTGTATCTATCCAGACAGATTCACTTAGCTAAGTTACTAACTAGAAGTTAATTAATTAGCTAGCTAGTTCAGTTAGTTAGCTTACTAACAAGCCAAAAAAGAATAAAAAAAATTGAGGTTGATAAGTTCGCTATCTAGCTTAGTCACTAACTGGAAATAAGTTAATTAACTCGCTAGGTTAATTGAGTTAGCAGCCAAGTGTATAGAAATAAGTATATTAGTTAGCTAGACAGGTTCACTAGCTAGCTAAGTTAGTGTGCTACAGATAAGCCAGCTTGTGCTGCTAGCATAGCGCCATAGGATGTAGACCGAAAATCTGTATAAAATTCACCTGATCAGCTAATTATAATATCCTTCAAATGCAGACAAACCAATAAAACTAGTTCACATGAAATTTTGCAAACATTAAATATTTAATTGTGTGTAATAGGTGAAAAGGTACTTTGTGAAAGACATTTTTTGTACCTGGCTCTTGCTCACCTACCAAATGTGTTTATAATGAGGCACAAGGAGTTAACTGTGTCAATTTTATTAGCCGCCTTATGGGATAATGTTCCAGTTCTGTTTATAAAAAGGCCTGTGTATGTTGTCCAATTATGTACCACATGAAGTGTCATAAGTATTGGAACTGCACTGTTTCTGATGTTTATGTTTATCGCTAGAAACTTACCAGGCAGTATAATTAATTGATTGCAGTATAATAATCAATTACAATTAAAACCTTTAGATTAGCCTGTGTATTATCAAATGTTGACAGGTGCTTTGGCAATCTACTGAATGGAAATTCCTGGCCAAGTGTCAAGAGGGCAAAAATTGGCTATGCTTTCTGAGTGGGACAGACAGTGTACATCTGTCTCTCACCATTAAATCAGAGTGACTCAAGCCAATCTGTGGCTCAGATATTTGAAAGTGGGCTGGCTGACTGTGTTACATTGCCCTGTGATGCAAACTGGGGAGAAAAATGGAAGATAATGATGAAATGTATGGAAGACACTAAGTAGCTATTATATAACAAAGTTAGCACTTTAGTAAATAATATTAATGTCAATTATTTACACAGTACCTCTTTCTTTCTAACAGAGAGCTGCAGGATGACCCAAAGGCAGAGTGGAGCATCGCACTGACCGCACCGCTGATCCTGAAACACATTACAACTTATTCCATTAACCTGGTGAGAGCTTTTCTACACTGTACAATGGACCTTTAGCAGCACACACCGACGTTTTCAATTAATGTTGACAGACAGACAGGCAGAGAGACAGACAGACAGACTTAAAATAGCAACTTCCGCAGTTTCGGCTGCTTCATGGATGGCTGTGTTTTACACAGAAAGATGGGGTTCTTTAATTTAAAGACCGGTCCACCTAATCCACTGTCTAGCATGACATCCGCCATCTGCATTTATCCTTAATTACACACACTAATATCCCACAATGCTCCTGGTCTCTCCTGGGCCTCCAGCAACTTAACCCGAAGATTTTGATCAGGCCTGCCTAAGCGTTCCAGGAAATTTCCCAAGTGGAATTTCAAATCAACATCTGAACAAAGTTTTTTTTTTCTTTTGTATCCCATATAATTAATTTCTCTCTCTCTCTCTCTCTCTCTCTCTCTCTCTCTCTTTCCTCTCTCTCTCTTACTCTTCTTGGCAGGCCATTAAGGCTCTGATTAAAAGCCCCAGCATGGAAGACTTGCATAAACAAACAACAACAAACAAATGGGCTAAAAGAGCGAGTGCTGTTACGAAACAACTATGGTTTGATATTTCCCCGAGCATGTGTAAACACGCAAACTTACCATCACCAAAACCAGCATCCCCCCTATCCTGTCAGGGCCAAGTCACACTTCGAACAATGTTTTTTTCCTCCCACGATTTACGATTATTTCAATTGTAATAAGTAAATCCTCAATTTGACAAAAGCCATTGTTTTAATTTCACATAAGTAATAAAGTTTAATAGCAAAAGGCAGTTATTGTAACACAACAGTGCAATAATGTAGCATCTGGCCAATTATTATCTGGGTTTTATAGTTTATGGTTCGAGATGAACTTTACACAATGGAACAGTTAAAAGACAATAGGATCAATACACTGAATTTTGGACAGAGGTGATGACCGTTTTATATAACCTCCTCACATAAATGCTCTGCTCCTCCCCACTTTATGCAACATGTGGATCGATGTCATATTATCTCCCTACCTCGTGCCTGTCAAATCCGCTTCTCTTGGCCCATTTGCTTTGGCAACCTTCTACATTTCCACCAAATTTTCTTATGTTTTCCATTTTCCTCCCAGTCCAAAAAAATCATCACGTACACAAACCCTAGCAAAAAGGCTGCGATTCAAGTCTGCTGTATAAGATACAGATGGGGTTCCCAACTTTTTAGTGTGAAAAACACATGCCATGCATTTCTGTCTCACTGCCAAACCAACATCTGCGAAAAAAAAAATTTTATCTTCAGAGGATTATCTCTGTTTATCATATGTATTTCTAACCCCATCGACCGGCAATTAAATAATGCATATCAGAAATATTGTCAAATCTTGGCACTTGTATACCACGTTTCATGTTCGCCTTCACTCAATTCATTTTATATAAGATATTTACATCTATTTACATTAATGAGCGGTGAAGTAAATGACATTGATTATCTCTTTATCATGGCACCTGTTAGGGTGTGGGATATATTAGGTAGCAAGTAAACATTTCGTCCTCAAAGTTGATGTGTTCGAAGCAGAAAAAATGGGCAAGCGTAAGGATTTGAGAGAGTTTGACAAGCGCCAAATTGTGATGGCTAGACGACTGGGTCAGAACATCTCCAAAACTGCAGCTCTTGTGGGATGTTTCTGGTCTGCAGTGGTCAGTATCTAAAAAAAAGTGGTACAAGGAAGGAACAGTGGTGAACCGGCAACAGGGTCATGGGCGGTCAAGGCTCATTGATGAAGGCTGGTCCAATCCAACAGATGAGCTCCAAATTGCTAAAAAAAAGTTAATGCTGTTAATGCTCGATGGGTCAGGACTGTTTTAGCAGCAAAAGGTGAACAACACAATGTTAGGCAGGTGGTTATAATGCCTGCTATATAGTATTTACACTTCAGGTTAGATTTTAACTGAATTACTTTGTACTCTGCATAATGACTAATCAAACAACCAGAAGTAAAGCTGTAAGTTTTCTGACAGGATTTATGTTTCGCTAATAGGACAATTGTTTTTTTGTTGGTTTTTTACTTGATACGTGAAGAAAAATAGACCTATATAGTATTACAGTATTATAATATTACAGAAAGGTCTACAGTAGACCGATGAAAGAAATATTGTGTGCCAATAAAAATGAAATTTAAATATTACTATATTTGACTATAATTTTTAATTAATAGAAAATGTTAATTGTATTGCAAATAACTGTGGTACTAGAAAAATAGATGTTCTTCTATAGCTTTTCTTTCTCATTTTCTCAAATAATGATGGTATTTTTTCACTCTATGTTAATGATAGACAGGCTGGTAAGCAGCTGTGCAAGGTGCTATGAAGTGAGTCCTAAATTTAAACCGCCTGTAAAATATTTGTAGCAAAACAAAAAAAAACACATTTTCCTGGGCTGTTCTATATAAATGATTCTTACACAAGGCATGTATATGCTAATCTGACCACATGTGTAGTCATTGTGGAACATGTGTTAAATGTGTCAGTAATTGCTGAACGTGTTTTACCCGTCCACATTTTTCATATCTAATATGAAAAGTCTGTTTCGACAGGTGCTGACATTTGATGAGGGTGGAGTGAGCGGGCACACCAATCACATCGCTATCTACAAAGCACTCAGGTAGTTTTATTTTCATCCTGTTTAAACCGAGCTTTTGGTTCTTTGAGGTTTTGTGGGACAAATTGGCTTTAACCCAAATAACAAAAACTTTTTTTTTTTTTTTTTTTACTTTGTTTCGTTTGGTGCTATATAAATATTTACATGTAGAATTTTAATAAATATTAAAAATAACAAAGTGGCACTAATAACAGTGGTTATGGAATTCAGTGATACAATGCTGCACGATATAAATCAGGTCTACATGACAGCTGTGTTGTTATTGCAGCAATTCCAGCAATTCATCATGATCAGGCGAAGTTTAGAAAGTGCGCAGCCTTTGATCGCTGATCACTGTCTTTCCGATAAACTCGCCATATGCTTACACCCAATCATGCTCCCTGTACAAGGTTAATGAAGTTCAAATCCCCAGTGAAGTCATTAAGATAAGGCAGCGATGACCCGAAGCACAGGTCACTTCCTCTGAATCACAAACAGAGATAAAAAAATAAAAAAAAACAGCAGGGTTCCTGCGATTCGCCCCGAAGGAATTGTACACTAAAGAAATCCGTGTTTGGTTATTGAGCAACAAAAAAAAAAAAGTTTTTGTCTCGTCCAAATCCTGTCCTCATTACAGCAGCATAGAGAAGTGGTAATACACAGCCATCTGCGTGTTCTCAACTTTATTACACACTTTATTTCTTTCTTCCTTTTGGATTGGGAGAATGGCGAACAGCAGCCAGGGTTAGTGGTTTGGGAAGTGAAGAGGTTTTTGTGGCTGTACTGGAACACGGATACACCCTGATATATGACACTGTACTTGGAAGAATCTGGTGATTTAACTTTACTCACCCCATTTTATTCATTTCAAATCACACTGTATATCCTGTGAAGTCTTCTTACTGTCGAAGTGTCAAACCTTATTCCTGGATGTCCACAGCTCTGAAGCTGTGTTCAAAAAGTCGCTTATATAGTAATTTTCAGTATGCTAGAATTATTATTCGGTATACTATACCTTTCGATCAAATGAACTTATAATGTCAAGCATTCATCCCCTTGGACTCAACCTGGAACTGAAATAGACTTTCTTGAGATTATATGATAAGAGTATACACACAATTCCCTACAGTATGTATCTACCACATTGCTGTTAAACCCCTAAATTAGTTCTGGTGCAAGTTGCCTTTAGAAGTCACATAATAAGCTGAATTGAATCCAGATTGATGTGTTACATGATCTCATTTCTTACTTGAAAGCACAGTTGGTTAAAGAACAAACCTAAACAAGAAGCATCATGAAGCATGAGTAACTATCAAAACAAGTCCAAGTATTAATTAATTAAGTATTAATCAGGGGTTAGTTATAACACATCACAAACACTTTGACCATTCCACAGAGCACCGTTAAATCCATGGTTTAAAAAAATAAACATAATAATCAATAATTTGGCAGACAGGACACAAGGGAAGACTGTCCACTAAAAGACCAGTAGAATGACCAAAAGTGGCCAGATGTAGCTCGGAAGGAGATGGAGAAATTAGTTTTTTCATTTATGGAATTAGGCAAATGCCCTTACCCAGGGTTTACCTAATTTATACTGAGCAGTTGAAGGTTATAAGGCTTGCTCAAGGGTGCAAGAGAGATTCATAGCTCAGATGGAACAACGCTTCATTACCAACTGTATAAGTTGGTGATGAAAAGAAAGCTATTATTAAAAAAAGATCAAACAAACATGTACAATGGCAGTCAAAGGTGTTTTTTCAAAAGGGAGTAAATAGTTTTGCAATACTGTGCATCATTTTTGTGGCAAAAAAAGCCGAGATTAAGTCAATTTCAATTCAGCTTACAACATAATTGAATTTGGACAGTTTTGTGTGTGTGTGTGTGTGTGTGTGTGTGTGTGTGTGTGTGTGTGTGTTGAGTGGGCAGGGTGATATATGGAGGCAGTTCCCTCTGAATTATCTCAGACCACATAATTTTTTTACAAAATGATTGTATAAAACCCCAGCTTCTAAGCCAACAAAAAATAGTTTTAAAGTAGTTAAAGCAATTTTTAGCCTTTAGTATTCATAATAAAAGAGGTTTTACCACAGCAAGTTAACAAATGTTTGCTAGCATAGTAGAATTTGTTGCCTCAGGTAATGTCAGTTTACCACAAACATCCCAAGTGTATACTGTGCACTTTTTCTTGTATTAATATAATACAGTATAAATATGTATAATTAACACAATTACCTCAAAATCACTTCAAATCACACCGTTCTCATGAAGAGGATTCTTACAAGTATTGTGTATTAGCCTTTATTTTGGAACAGATGTAAAGCTAGCATATGTAGCTAACTGTCTTTGTCTTTGACTGAACCTTGATAGCCTGTTAAAAAATAAAGAGCTTTACAAGTAAAAGCAGACAAGCTGTTCAGCCATTGCAAATATTAATCTGTATATTCACACTGACATCAAATGAGCAGAAATCCATTTTTCAGCTGTGATTTCACCTTAGCATGATAATATTGAAAGTATAGCTGTAGTTGTTAGGGTTTTTTCTCACAGCTTTTGTGTAAAAAAAAAAAAAAAAAAAAAAGACACTTTTGATTCAGCTCTGGTTGTTTATTCTGGGAATTTAGCATGTGTACTGAGCTGGTATTGTTCACTGAAAATATTCCTACATAGTGTCGCGTACTTTGTACTGCTTTTGGGCCCTGTTTTGGTAATGACTAATAAGCCTAATATGCCTTTTTGACAGGGCGAGAGATTTATTTTTCTTTATTCTAACACACGAAACTTGAAACGACAAGGCGTTGGTAGTAGAAGCCGGTGCCATAAATAAGGTAAAATGAGAAACTGTGCAGTCTGTAGCCCTCGAGTTTAACATCCATGTGCTGTGGCGCCCAGTGCGCTCCCACTGTTCTGACCTCTCTCCCAGTTGGATACTTGCCAGGATTAGTGTTTTTCTTGAATGAGCTCAGAGGGTCGGATGAAAGTGTTATTACTGTGGCGAGCTGTTTTTCCTCGCCTGAGCACTGCCATGTCTGTAGCATTAATGAAGTGTGTTTTGAGTTATTATTTATTTCGTTGTTGGGCTGTTCATAAAAATAAAAAGAGGGAAAAAAAAAAGAAAACCCATAAGTACATTTTTGTTGACGTCATCCAATGGATCATGTTTGAGCTGGGATTTGGTCAGCTGGGTGAAAGAGACAGAGAGGGAGGTGACACTGTGGTGGGCCAAACCAGGACACCATGGAGATTTCCAGGAACTTGGTTATGGATTTAGAGCTCCCTCTAATCACATGTATGTGTGTGTGTGTGTGTGTGTGTGTGTGTGTGTGTGTGTGTGTGTGTGTGTGTGTGTGTGTGTGTGTGTGCTCTCTTATGCAAGGATGCTTGTCACGGAGAGAGGGGTCAAATGGGTTCAGAAAGTGTCTGTTCGCTTAATATGTTTTTAATCAATCCCCTATTCGCCTTCATTTTACCTCCATTGCGTTTCACAGCCTTGACTTTCAACTTTTTAATATTAGATCAGTATTTCAGATTTTCTTTTTCTTTTCTATAAATGTTTACATTTGTATTTTGTCCAAATCTAATACTGCATTTTCTTCTTCTTTCTTTCTATTTAGTCATTTAGCATTTGTTGGAAGAATACCAGAAGGTAAGTAGTAATATTTGAGTTTGTGGTGCATAATTCTGTTAAAGTTTGGTTACAATGTAAAAAAGTGCAATCAGCCTGTGTAGAGATTTCTGGTTGAATTGCGCCACCTGGTGTTTGGGGCAATTATTACTGCACATGAACATAATTGCGACTTAAAATCAGTGTAGTTGTAGTAAACAAGAATGATCACAAAAATGTATTTTAATTTCTAGTCCAACTGCAATCGAAATGAAAACTACACAAAATGTCAGTAAATAAAAATAAGCAATAATTCTCCTTGTATTTTGACAGCATTTTGAAGTATTAAGCTATACATGTTTAAACCTTTAGTAAATATCAAAACAGCTGAATTCTACATTTAGTGATTTATGTTTCTTGATAGATATCAGTGAATGCTGTCTTTTCATGTGTCCCACACTGTCAAGTACACATTTAGAAATATAAGGCTTTTACTGTATAGTAGATCATTTAAACTAAATCGGCACTAAAAACTAAATACAAATTAAGAGTGAAGAATAATAATAATTGAAACTATTTCTGTACTAAAACTGAAAAAATTAATTACAAAATGGTAAAATACAAAAATGAATAGTTGTAAATAGCTTCTGTGATTGTTGGTGATTGTTTTAAGAATACAACATACTTTGAGTAGACGTTGATCGTCTGTATTCATTATTAACAGTTTTTTACACACGATGAAAAGATATTTCTTTTAACTTCTCAGCATTTTGCTTCTGCTTAAACAAATCTTTTCTCAAAATCTACATTTTCTTTTCTTCTTCACAGATTGTCAGGTCCTTTCCCTCCAAACAATTAGCATTCTCAGGAAATACCTGTCTTTCTTTGAGATGCCAATTAGCTGGCTCTTGCCTTCATCTTTCAGCTGCATCATCGGACCAAATGAATACAAAAAAGCTAAGGTGAGGAAACAAGGGGAATTCACATGATGCCTTACTAAGACCCATAATTATTTATGATTTCTCTGGTATAATATACACTATAGACAGAAATATTGGTACACCTGACTTTTCCAGGCATATAGAGTAATTGTTTAAGATGTCATTGGAAATGGTAGCATTACATTTTCCCTTCACTTGAACTTGACTTGAGACCCAAACCTGTTCCAGCATGACAATGCCCCTGTGCACAAAGTTGGCTCTATGAAGATACAGTTTACATGGGTTGGATTGGAAGATCTCCTGTTATTGAGCTTTGACCTTAACCCTACCGAACACTGTTGGGATGAATTGAAAGTAAAAAATGTGCAGGAGTTGATCTAAATAGATTCTCTATCCAAAAGAAGCATATATAGATAGTCAGACATAGGGCAATGTCAGGGGTTTAAGCATCGATTGGCTTTAGTTTATTTTTTTGTCGGAGTAAAAAGGTTAATTTTCTTGTATTGTCTTTCAAATACGCACAGTTTGGCGTGTTAGATGCACCTGCCTAATTATCAGCTTCATTTGCGGCGCAATTAGCCGCAATTAACCGGTCGACCTCCAGTGAGGGAGGACAGGCAGGTGGTTGATTTGAAATAGGCAGATGTGTATGACAGGGTGGTATTGATATGATCCACTGTGGTGACCCCTACCGGTAAAACGAAGTCACTGCAAGTACCTTAGAAGTCGTTGTCAGAGTTTTGTACATTCTGTACAAAATGTTGTAAAGGAAAGTAAACTACAAATACTAACTGGAATTTTAACTCTTTATTATCACAAGGTGTGTAATTATTAATCAGTCCTTGAGAGTCATCTAGGAATGACACATTCACTCTGTGTGTGTGTGTGTGTGTGTGTGTGTGTGTGTGTGTGTGTGTGTGTGTGTGTGTAGACTGCCATGATCTGGAGTGGTTTTTTTTGTTTATGTCAATATGCTGAAACCTATGAGTTTTCTCTTTATTAATTGGCGTCTCTTATTTTAAACAGGAGGCCATGTTGCATCACCGCTCGCAGCTTGTCTGGTTCAGACGCCTCTACATTCTGTTTTCACGCTACATGTTCATCAACACCTTCCGAGCCATACCTGTGGAGAAAACGGATGTTAAGTTCTATTAGAGGGAATGATGCCGAATCAGAGTGCACTGGGATTAAAATTATATGTTGTGTAGTGTAAAAATGTTCTATTTCTACTCTGTTGTGGATGAGAGTAAAACTTTTGTGTATTGTATCAACTAACTTTGTATACTTGAATATACTGTAAATAGTTTGTCAGTGTTATTTCTATCTTATCCTAAGATGTATGAATAAATAATTCTAAAGAAACAGTAACAGATGTTCAGTCCATGTCCATACTATTGCGTTTTTACTTGAAAACGCATATTTTTCTCTCCGTTTTGGCCTTCTGTCTACACTGAGATTAAATTTTTTTGTGAACGAGAAACGGAGGCTTTCAAAAAAAGGTTTTGAAAGCCTCCTTTATAATGAAAGCACATGCGCATATGTACATCCTGCAACCATGCAAACGTGCCAAAATTAAGGGCTTAATAGCTGGATAATCAAACAGGTTAGTCAGAATGAAGGAATCCACCTGATGATGACACAAAGTCTATTTACACCCAAAAAATAAAAATAAAAGCATAAAAAGTTATATAGACTGTTAAATAGGTATGTGTACCTTCTGGTTATTAATTTTTTATTTTAAAAAGAGAATTATAAAAATAAAAAAGAACTTGTAAATTTTAATGTTTTTAACCAAACTACAAATAAAACAAGTAATTTTTCCATTTCATTGTGGATGCACAGAAAGAAAAGGAAACTAAAACCAGGGGAACATGCCAACAAGAGGCTGGATGGCTGGAAGATCAGATTAGTCAGGATGGGCATTTAACCCCACCTGAATATTATTTTAAAAATGGCAAAAAGAAAAAGAACGTCGTCTTCCTCGTTTTTAGAGTACTTGATGTGTAAATAAAAATAAAAAAATAAAAAAATATATATATATATATATATATATATATATATATATATATATATCATCATCATCTTTTAAGTACACAAAATCACTTCCCACATCCTTGAATAGCACACGACTGACTTAATTATTGTGAAGGAATTATTAAACCTCTGAGCTTATCACATTGCTAGTCCTCCCGTTCCTTTAATAATAAATGGATGGGCATGCTGATGTTGTCTCATAGTTTGCAAAAGCCTCATGGGGCGTAGGAAACAGGTGGATAGAATGTCTGCACAGAGATGTGACTCAGCATGTACGGGTAGTAGTCGCCCACTGCGGGACAGATCGCGGCTGGTGATTGGTTGGTTCAGGTTGTTTTCTGAAATTGTAGGATCATGTAAAAGTATCATTGCAATGGCAGAAACAACCGTGAGCTGAGATCATCCTGCAACGATCATGATCACTGATCATGCTGGTGGTCAAATATGGAAAAAGAAATGAACTAACATTTTTTAGCATATAAAATATAAAATAAATATATATAAATACATGGTACATGAGCAGATGGCAGGGCTCATTGCTTGATTGAGCTGTAATTCCTGTGTTATATTTCATTTAACTCTACTGGTGAACCAATATGTTTATGAGAAATGGGACTTATCTCACTATATACCCTTGTTGAGTTTTATTTATGTTTTACAAATGTTATATAAGATAATTAACCTAAAATAGTACTGTGTCACTTCAAAAGACTGAAATTGTTTCAATTCACATCTTATACTGCTCTAAAGCAGCCACTTTATTACTAAGAATATACTAGAATGGTGTGGAAATATGGTTTGATAATTGGCCATGAAATAACTGATATTGGTAAAACCTAATTTAGCATATAACATGAGACAGTAAATCTAGAACACGCATAAATATCGCATTTATGGGTCACTTTCACCTCCAAGAAACCAATTGCCAATTGATATGTGTGAATGCAAATGTGTATTGTAACACATTGCAGACTGTTGTCCCATGCACAGTGTCTTTTTATTTTGCCCAGTATTTATTAAATTATATTAGGTTCCTTGTCTATATGATCAGAACATGAACCGGACTTTTCATTAATGTAAATGTTTTGGCTTTACATTATACAGTATAGCTGACGCAGTACACAGCGTAATGAGACAACATTCTTCCAGAACCCTGGTGCTACATTAGGGCCAACTCTTTTTCACAACACTGTATATGGTTGAAATGACAATAAAAGCTTCTTGACTTGACTTGACTTGACTTGACTTGACTTGGTAGGTGTGGTGCATTGATTTAAAAAAAATTGTGCATCAGATACAAGCTAGCAATTGTATTGTGATGCATCGTTTTTAGCATATTTGCATCGGTTTAGAATTGCAGGAAAGAACAGTCAGAGTGATAGTGTAGAGAGAAAGATGAGATGCACTGTTTAATCCACTATTGCTAATGTATAAGTTCCATAAGTGTCCTTAATAAATTCTGTTTCTTTAAAAAATCAGATTTCATATTCGTCTCACAGCAGAATAGCGGCAAAATAAATGTAAAGACGCTTCAGAAAGGCGTTTCCGTTATAAAAAACAAAAAGTTATAAAATATCAATACATTATTAGTTTTTTTGTTTGTTTTTTTATCAAAACACAAATAATAAAATTTCTTGTTTGTGGTGTAAATATATATATATGTATATATACATATATTCAAACACTTTTAAAACTAAAAATTGTGTTTAAAACTATACAGTAAAATGTAAAAGCAAAATCACCCTAATTTTACCTTCCTTTAAATGTTTGATAATTCATTCAATTGATCTTTACTCAGAGTGACCCTGACTATCACTGAATTAATTTTCAGGTCGTTCTACTGTACAATTTTTAAGAAACATAAAAATCAGTGCATTTGAATCACCATATTCAAACACTTATAAAACCTTTTTTTGAGGTTTGCACGATCTTTCTAATAATTTTTATTTAGAGTGTCTATTTCTATTATTGTCTTAAATTTCAAGTCATTTTACTGTACAGTTGTTGAGAAAAGTGAAGGCAAAATCATTCCACACCTTAGTGCATTTTCAATCATCAATGTTCCACATTCAAACACTCAAAACATTTTTCTTTTAATTTTTCAGCTGCATCATCGGACCCAATGTTTAAAAAGAAAAAAAAGCTAAGGTGAGGAAATAAGGGGAATTCACATGATGCCTTACTAAGACATATCTTTATTTCTGATTTCTTTGTTATAATTTACAGTATATGGACAGGAATATTGGGACGTCTGGCTTTTCCAGGCATATGAACTAATTGTATAGGATATATGTGGATGTGGTAGCATTAACAACAATGCCCCTGTGCACAAAGCCAACTCCATGAACATATGGTATACATAGGATGGAGTGGAAGATCTTAAGTGGAAGATCTCTGATCTTAATCCCTTTGAACACCCTTGTTGAATGTACAGTAATAGATGTTTGTCTGATATTTTATTTCACAGATAAATGATGCTGATTATTCCTCATGTCTTGTTCTTCTAAACCTGTATTAACTTAAAGAAGGCCTCATAATCATTTCATGTGGCACCTCTGCCTCCACTGCTTTAGAGGGACCTTTAAAAAAAGGTAATGCTCGTGTATTAATAGATTATTTGGCTTCTTCTGTAGACTTTGACATACTCCTGATCGTTTTGTGTTTCTGCATGCTGTCCTCCCAGTTCTCACCACAGAACTTTTCGACCGTCACGCTCTTTACGGTTCCAGAGTCGAGGCAATGTGCAGCCACCCCTAGAATCAAAACATGACACATAATATCTATTCACAAGTCATAAACAAGGTATTGCCACATAGAAACCTTATGACTCTTAAGACATAACACTTGCTGTTTAACTAACACTTGCTGATTGTCCATTATCAAATTGGTTGACAACCAAGAACATAATATTTTAATCATAATGAGATTTCAAATCATAAAGAAAAATGAATGTTTACATTGTAAATGCCAGTAGGTGTTCCATCAGAGGAAAGTCTGATGGAAAAGTTTCTGTGGCATATTTAAAAATCTAACTGATGAATGTCCAGGGGCTCACACATTGCCATGCAAAGAACTATTCATCTTTAATATACAAAAATAGTAACAGCATTAACTACATTGTGTAGAATGAGAAGTTCACCATAGATAAATAATTCACAAGATTCTTGATTTTTCTTTTATACACTGTTTTTTTCTACACTGATAAACAACAGTCAAATGCACAAGGGTGCATCAACTTTAGAGTCCATATCTGTGGTGTATATCTGTGTGTCTGAGTGTGTTGTGAGACCCACCAAAGCCATCAGGATTCGATCGGGGTGTGTAGAAACTTTGTACACCACATATCTTGCAAAACGTGTGCTTGGCTGTGTGTGTGTTGAATGTGTACGTGCTTAAGTTCTCTGAGCCCTGAAACACACAAGTCAGGCAGTCAGTAAAATTTGCATTAACAAATGTGTTCAGCAATAATTTCAGACTCAAGTCAACAAACATTACATGTGATTAGGAGTGCACGTATGTTCTAGAAACATGGAGCTACACTATAAAATAATACAATTTGATAATTATGATGAATTTGTGTCATTATTTTTCTCGAAGAAATAAAAAACCAGGAGAAACACAAACAACACACACACACACACACACACACACACACACACACACAGTTACTTTACCAAATACAGCTATAGAGATGAGCATATTTGGATTGATCTGGGTTAAGAAACACAATCCTTTAAATGGCTCGGGATTCATGAATCCTCCTCCTTATACAGTGTGTCTGTGTGGGTGAGAGACATGATTCCAAGGATTCTGTGGATTCTAAGGATTCAAAGAGTCCGATCTAGTGCAAGGACTATGGCAAAAGCAAGCAGAATCCCTATCACTATGACACAAACTGTAGCTGTTTCATCTTTCCAAGATTAGAGCTCTGAAATCTGCTTTATTTATTACACCAAAAAACATTTTGGACTATTATGTTGTATCACATTAGATATTAAATAATATTATATAATAATATTATAATAATCCATTTTATTACTTTACCCTCTTTCCCACTGTTTTTCTTGAATAGTGCTATGGCCCCACCCACAGGCACTCCCATTCTCACACATTCTAGAAGTTTAACTGTTTAACTGTTAATACAAATTATGTAATATGTCAAAAAAAAAAAAAAAAAAGAACAAATTATTACCTCACAGTTCTAGAAAAATATCGAAAAGTGTTGGACCAGAGGTTTCTAGTAACATTTCTAGTAACCTCGACAAAAAATCCAGGAATATAATTATAGGAATATGTTATATTTAATTCTGCAATATGGAACTAGAAACTGTAAATTTTTACTGTTAAGCAAACAATTATTTAATATGTGTAGAAACTTCTATAAAAAGTACCAGATTACAACAAACAATTGTAAATTATACACACTGTACGCACATTATTTCATTTAGTTGATTTCCAACAGGAATTATATTTAGACAAACACAAGCCAAAACATTTATATTTAAGAGCCTATCCAGTCTGTTACATTTACACAGTGCCGGGCCGTGCATTTGGTACCTGGGCCTTAGTGGGGACTTACCCGACTTAATTCACCTCTTAATACCACCACTATCACGTTGCAATTATAGAACCCATCAATACTATACAAAAACGCAATATAACAACGCGTGGCATTACAGAGAGAGAGGAATTTCGCGTATCGAGGGTGAATACCATTTTACTAAAGCAAGCTCCAAACCTCTACACTACAACCGCAACTGTGCCACCTACATCATCTGGAGCAGTTCAGAATCAATATTTGTCTAATAACATGAAAAAACATAAACATGTAAATAAAATACAACCTACTCAACAGAGATGCAGACTCATAATGTGCACCGCTCTTCAGAGGCTGTAAGCCAGTGGTACCGCTCGTATTCACTGGTCTGGAAGTTGCGAACAAACCCTTTCCTGGGCTGAGACAAGCTAGCTAGCTTCAGGTTTGGTGGACCTTTCCTCATGATTTCATTGAAAATGTATTTTTAAGTATGTCCGAAAAATGCTGACGCTATTTACATTTATTTAGTAACGTTTTCTTTTCGTTGTCTTATTTTATTTGTTACAATCTGCACATCATAGTGAGTAAATACAAACTTAAATTCCTAGTAAAATAGATATATGATCATGGTAATGGTAATAATTAAAATAATTACTATAATTACTATTATGATGACTGCAAACAAGGCAATTGAGAATTTTAATGACCAAGTCCTGACTTTTTCAAGTCTGTGAATTGAATTGGACTCGTACCTGCAGCAAGGTAAAGTGGGCCTTGGGAACAATAAAATGCAGATTCTGCTTCTTGGTGCAAATGCTGCAGCTGAACACACAGAAGCAACATCATTATTCAACAGCTATTTTTCAGCAAAAGCGCTGTGTGTTGGTGGGGGGGGGTCTTGGGGGGTTGTGGGACTAAAGACAAGGTGATAACATGCTCAGTGAAAGTGTGAATTGTTTGCACATTGACCTCAACAAAAGTTCTTACTTGCAATCGAATACGTGCAAATCTGGGGAGTTCCACACCTCGAAACGGACAGCACCGCAGTGACAACCACCCATGTGCCTCACCAGACCCTGTGCCTTCCTGGAAAAAATGATTGGGTGCAAGACAGTCAGTTTCAGCAAGACATTTTATAACATCCATTTCAGTTCACAAGACCCTAAATGTTCCAAAGGCCTAGGTTTAGAAAGATATTTAGGTACTCTGTGTATTAAGCCTCATGCTTCTTTACTACTGGACACTCTGGATTCACTACAGTTCATTTACCACCAAATCGGTTCTTATGAAGACCACCATTACACATCTTATCCACACAACAATGAGCCACCTGGACTACATAAAGGGAACTATGTAAAAATGTTGTTTGTAGACTACAGCTCAGCGTTTAACATCATAATTCCCTCCACACTCACGTCTAATTTGGAGGTTCTGGGACTCAGCCCAGCCATTCCAAAAACAAAGGACTCTTTACTTTGTTGTGTTTAAGGAAGCTCTTCCAATTCTTGAAGCCAAACATAGAGAGAAAATGGAGAAGCTTTTTGACACAAACCTGTCAGAGTTTAACCAGGAAAACACCTATTACCTGGACTTACTTTTCCTTCCTTAGCACAATTTATTAGCAAAATTACATAATTGTTTGTCACACTTGCAC
Organism: Silurus meridionalis; assembly: GCF_014805685.1. NCBI lineage: Eukaryota > Metazoa > Chordata > Actinopteri > Siluriformes > Siluridae > Silurus > Silurus meridionalis. The sequence goes on from NC_060908.1 coordinate 5,857,139, forward strand.
AGTACAATGTCACTTTCATTTTAGCACATGGACACTAAAAACTGGACTTCTGACAATATCTATGTCATTCATATCCATCCCTTCCTGCTTAAGTGTATATATTTATACTATATACATATATACATATGTTATTTTATATCCATATTTTTATACTTAGTTATACCTTTTATACTTTATATTTTATTTATTTTATTTTTATATTCTATTTCTATTTACATATCAGTCTCTGTATGAATGTGTATGTGACATAAAATTTTAGTTTGTTATTCTGTGGTATACACTGTGAAATAATCAATATAATCATATATTATTATAATTTATAATATAGAGTTCTTATATTTATCTGCGTGTGGGACTTATCTCTGAGTTGAATCCTAATATCATAACTAAGTAGGCCATAAATTGAATATTGTAAACCTTGTGCTCTTGGTGTTCAGACATGAAAAGTTATTTGAATTGAAGAAACAGAAAATATATTCCTGTAAATTTCCACAGTTTAATGCTGTATCAATGTGTCACCTTTTCATTACAGGAATTTTATTTCTGAGTGTTAGGATTGAATTACATTATCTGGAGGTTTTAATTACATGCTGATTTTAAGATGCATTTTTATTCCATTTGAAATGATGTAATCAAGTGCTTTTACAATTTTTTCCCAAATGACATGATCAAAGTGGTGATTAAAAACATGCAAATGACGGTTCACACACCCTACCTTTTCTCTTCCATAGCCTAGTTAGGTTTATTTTGTGACCAGTGAGTATTGTATAGAAAGAACGAAAGGCATTAACACGTGACTTAGTTTCCTGACAAAAGGAACATGTCAAGTTTAAGGAAATATTAACTTTACAGTGCAAGGTTGCCGGATTCAATTGACTTTTAAACCTCAATGAGGCCTAAATGCTTGCCAGGCTAATATATGATAATTTGTTTATATTTGCATGGTTTTTATTGTGTAATTTAACATATTATTTTAATAATTATTTGACATTTTTTGTCATATTCTTTGGTTATTATTTGTTTAGTTTTTTTTTTTCAATGTATGTGTGTGTTATATTCATTATATCTTAGGCATGGTTTAGCTGGTCACAGTCACTGGTTCAAATGTAGTGTCCATGTGGGTTTCTTTCACGTTCTTCGCATTCCCAGAATACATAGCCCGCACCACCGCACCACCATTTGACGTCTCTTTTATCAACACACGCAACGCAGAGCAAATCCACTACATTACTGCTCAAGGTTAATCAAGACAGATTTTCAGTTTGAACACACATTTTAATTTAAACACATTCATTTTATTTTCTAGACAATAGACAAATAGTTTTTAGTATAATAATTACAGTTTTACAGTTGTAAATACTATGGTCATTATAAGTCTGGGTCATGTTCTGATCATTTCAAGGATGTCTTTGCTTTTTGCTGTTTTTTTATGTATGGACAAGGAACTTAATATACTCCCCTGAATACTGGCCAAAGTAAAAAGACACTGTCTGCCATGTGGTACTAAACATGTACATTCACACTTACACTGGCAACTCACTGGCATGTTTCTTGAAGGTGAAAGTGACCCGATGGAGGTGGAAATACGATATTTATGCATGTCCTTGATGTACTGTCTAATGTTATATGCTAACTTAGGTTTTCCCAATGTCTGTTACTTGAAGGCTAATTATTAAACCATGCTTTATATTGGGAAATGTATTTTTATATTGGTATATTTCCACACCATTCTGGCATATTTACAGTAATAAAATGGCTGCTCAAGATCAAAATAAGATGGTGATCTATTAACTTTGTGATGTCTGATTAAAAGTGTGACATCCTGGCCAATACAATGACTGTTAAATATAATATAATATATAATATAATATAATATAATGTATAATAAGTTAAATAAGCAGGTGTGTTTGTTTCATACTGTTCAGTGCTTTTTAAGGCTGTTTGATATAAATAATTAATAATCAGTAGCATGAGAAGAAAAAATAAAGAAATCTGATCCGAGATCGTGCTGGATCTGGAACGATGTGTAAATGATTTCAGGGGACACATAAGTTATAGCATGGGCTATTTTGCCACAGCAAACAGCAGGCCATGTTTGGAAAGAAAGTGCTGACACAATTTCAGGTTGTTGGAGTCATACAGTACTATTTTAGGTTCATTAACTTATATACAATTTATATAATATAAATAAGACTCCACAAACGTATATTGTGAGGTATGGGCTATTTCTGTATATCAGTTTATCAGTAGAGCTAAATTAAATATAAAACAAGAATTAAAGCTTGATCGAGCAATGAGCCTTTGCTATCTGCTCATGTACCATTACAATTATGTTGTTTTATATATATTTTTTTGCTTTTACAATTTTTGCCCAAATGACATGATCAAAGTGGTAATTAAAAACATGCTAATGACGGTTCACACACCCTACCTTTTCTCTTCCATAGCGTATTTAGGTTTCTTATGTAACCAGTGAGTATTATATAGAAAGGCATTAACACGTGACTTAGTTTCCTGGCAAAAGGAACATGTCAAGTTTAAGGTAATATTAACTTTACAGTGCAAGGTTGCCAGATCCAATTGACTTTTAAACCTCAATGAGGCCTAAATGCTAGCCAGGCTACTATATGATAATTTGTTTATATTTGCATGTCTTTTTATATTGCATATTCATTTTAATACATTTTTGATATTTTCTGTCATATTCTTTGGTTATTATTTGTTTAGTGTATTTAGTGTATTCCCAGAATACACAGCGCATCGCTGCCAGGGCTATTTTGGCAGAAAAAGGGAGACCAACACAATATTAGGCAGGTGGTCATCATGTTGGGCATGATCGGTGTATATAGAAAAGTATACAAAGAAACTAAACATTAATAAAGGCCTGCATACTGTTGTTGACATTTTAACATTCAAAAAGTAAGCAAATAGTAAGAATGCAGCAAAACAACCATTTACAATAATTACATAAATAATACGAATCGTACACCTCTGGCGATGCTTCACAGACCTCTGTAATTTGGATTCAGACCTATCACAGTTTAGATTTTCATAATGGCACAATGCTTTGGCTCCAAACACAGAACACTATCTGAACCAGGTCTTGTTTTGCATATGTTTAAACTGTAATATTTTGAAACCTGGCTTATAAAATAATTGTATTTAACTGAGTAAAAAAATGAAAAAAGGGAAAAGAAAAATCTAAATGTATATTTTACCCAATCTACAGCCCAAATAATCAAGATGGAATTTATTAAAATAATTAATAGAATTCAATTATTTCTGTTGCAATTCATATAAGCCACAGTAGGATTAAGTTTTGCAATCTGGCAACAAGAAAGACTAGCCTAAGTCACGTGACCGGGACTGCTGACAAGGCACTGGGTGTGAGTGTGCAATGACGTTGCCATAATAAAAGAAACAAGTTCCTACATGTTTACGTTTTACCCAGTTTTATATAATGTTATATAAGACGGGAAATATTAATCTTAAGTATTAATCTTGTTAATTATGAGTTTACAAATTATAATTTTCAGCTAGAATGTGTTAAATCACTAATAATCTGTAATTTTGGAATTATTTAATGAAAGAAAATAAATTTATTAACTGGGTCACTGAATCTCAGCAGAGACTAGTGACTACTAAACATATACTTTGATATTGGTCAAAGGTGATACAAAAAAAAAACAATAAAATTAGAAACATATCTATTTATTCATCTTAATTAGACTTAAGGTAAATAAAGTGGATGTTTGCTGTTGACATGGATCGCATATTTAATTTTAGAAAATGCTGATAAACAGGTTGTTAAGTTGTTCCAGGAACACACACGCAGGATAAACACCTAGTTCAAGGTACAAGTTGTACAGGATATCTGATACAGTTCAGGATAAAGAGGCAGATATTGCAAAACAGGTCATATGATAGTGACAAAGCAGTGACAAAGCAAAAGCTTAAAGCTGATTACTGTCAAAAATGCATTCAAGTTTTTTCCTCTTTATCATCATGTATCATTTGCTTCAACCGGGTTTTTAACTGAAACAGGTTGTTTTTTAAACAAAAACAATAACCAATACCACAATAATACCAGGGCAAATGATCATCTGACATTCATCATGTATATTATAAACTCTCTCTTTTGTGGAATGTGACAGCGATGAATACAGAAAAGTACAACCCTTTGACGTCTCTTTTATTATCAACACACGCAACGCAGAGCAAATCCACTACATTACTGCTCAAGGTTAATCAAGACATTTATGCGTGTCCTTGATGCACTGTCTAATGTTATATGCTCACTTAGGTTTTCCCAATGTCTGTTACTTGAAGGCTAATTATCAAACCATGCTTTATATTGGAAAATGTATTTTTATATTGGTATATTTCCACACCATTCTGGCATATTCACAGTAATAAAATGGCTGCGCAAGATCAAAATAAGATGGTGATCTATTAACTTTGTGATGTCTGAGTAAAAGTGTGACATCCTGGCCAATACAATGACTGTTAAATATAATATAATATATAATAAGTTAAATAGGCAGTTGTGTTTGTTTCATACTGTTCAATGTTTTTTCAAGGCTGTTTGATATAAATAATTAATAATCAGTAGCATGAGAAGGAAAAATAAAGAAATCTGAACCGAGATCGTGCTGGATCTGGAACGATGTGTAAATGATTACAGGGGATACATAAGTTATAGCATGGGCTATTTTGCCACAGCAAACAGCAGGCCATGTTCGGAAAGAAAGTGCTGACACAATTTCAGGTTGTTGGAGTCATACAGTACTATTTTAAGCTCATTAACTTATATAACATTTATATAATATAAATAAGACTCCACCACCGTATATTGTGAGGTATGGGCTATTTCTGTATATCAGTTTATCAGTAGAGCTAAATTAAATATAAAACAGGAATTAAAGCTTGATCGAGCAATGAGCCTTTGCCATCTGCTCGTGTACCATTACAATTATGTTGATTTATATTTATTTATTTTATAAACCTTTTCCACACCAGTTTCAGTTACTTTTCTTTCCTATTTACCCACCAGCGTAATCAACTACAGGCTGACGTCAGCTTACTGTTCTGCCCTAGCAACGACCCATTTAAATGATCCCTCAATGACGTTGCCGAAAACAACCCGAACTGACGAATCACGACCCGCGATCTTTTTTCGCAGTGGGCGGTCACTACCAGTACATTCCAGAAGTTTCTGTTTGACTCACTACGCACACTCTTACAAATTCGAGTTTAATTGTTTTAATATAATGATTGGTGTTGACCAATGCTAATAAAAATACAACGCTATTTTAAATAAATTTTTATATTAATGAAATATTTAAAAAAAGGTTAATTTATA
>NC_060908.1:5865000-5887500 GCF_014805685.1 Silurus meridionalis
CTTTGTGAAGACCTTGACTGGCAAGACAATCACTCTTGAGGTTGAGCCAAGTGACACCATTGAGAATGTCAAGGCCAAAATCCAAGACAAGGAAGGCATTCCCCCAGATCAGCAGAGGTTGATCTTCGCCGGCAAGCAACTGGAAGATGGTCGCACCCTGTCCGACTACAACATCCAGAAGGAGTCCACGCTCCACTTAGTGCTGCGTCTCAGGGGTGGCATGCAGATCTTTGTGAAGACTTTGACTGGCAAGACCATCACTCTTGAGGTTGAGCCAAGTGACACCATTGAGAATGTCAAGGCCAAAATCCAGGACAAGGAAGGCATTCCCCAGATCAGCAGAGGTTGATCTTTGCTGGCAAGCAGCTGGAAGATGGTCGCACCCTGTCTGACTACAACATTCAGAAGGAGTCCACGCTTCACCTCGTGCTGCGTCTCAGGGGTGGCATGCAGATCTTTGTGAAGACTTTGACTGGCAAGACCATCACCCTTGAGGTTGAGCCAAGTGACACTATTGAGAACGTCAAGGCAAAAATCCAGGACAAGGAAGGCATTCCCCAGATCAGCAGAGGTTGATCTTCGCCGGCAAGCAGCTGGAAGATGGCGCACCCTTTCCGACTACAACATCCAGAAGGAGTCCACGCTCCACTTAGTGCTGCGTCTCAGGGGTGGCATGCAGATCTTTGTGAAGACCTTGACTGGCAAGACAATCACTCTTGAGGTTGAGCCAAGTGACACCATTGAGAATGTCAAGGCCAAAATCCAAGACAAGGAAGGCATTCCCCCAGATCAGCAGAGGTTGATCTTCGCGGCAAGCAACTGGAAGATGGTCGCACCCTGTCCGACTACAACATCCAGAAGGAGTCCACGCTCCACTTAGTGCTGCGTCTCAGGGGTGGCATGCAGATCTTTGTGAAGACTTTGACTGGCAAGACCATCACTCTTGAGGTTGAGCCAAGTGACACCATTGAGAATGTCAAGGCCAAAATCCAGGACAAGGAAGGCATTCCCCCAGATCAGCAGAGGTTGATCTTTGCTGGCAAGCAGCTGGAAGATGGCCGCACCCTGTCCGACTACAACATCCAGAAGGAGTCCACGCTCCACTTAGTGCTGCGTCTCAGGGGTGGCATGCAGATCTTTGTGAAGACCTTGACTGGCAAGACCATCACTCTTGAGGTTGAGCCAAGTGACACCATTGAGAATGTCAAGGCCAAAATCCAGGACAAGGAAGGCATTCCCCCAGATCAGCAGAGGTTGATCTTTGCTGGCAAGCAGCTGGAAGATGGCCGCACCCTGTCCGACTACAACATTCAGAAGGAGTCCACACTCCATCTGGTCCTGCGACTCAGGGGTGGCATGCAGATCTTTGTGAAGACTTTGACTGGCAAGACCATCACCCTTGAGGTTGAGCCAAGTGACACCATTGAGAATGTCAAGGCCAAAATCCAGGACAAGGAAGGCATTCCCCCAGATCAGCAGAGGTTGATCTTCGCCGGCAAGCAGCTGGAAGATGGCCGCACCCTGTCTGACTACAACATCCAGAAGGAGTCCACGCTTCACCTCGTGCTGCGTCTCAGGGGTGGCATGCAGATCTTTGTGAAGACCTTGACTGGCAAGACCATCACCCTTGAGGTTGAGCCAAGTGACACCATTGAGAATGTCAAGGCCAAAATCCAGGACAAGGAAGGCATTCCCCCAGATCAGCAGAGGTTGATCTTCGCCGGCAAGCAACTGGAAGATGGTCGCACCCTGTCTGACTACAACATTCAGAAGGAGTCCACACTCCATCTGGTCCTGCGACTCAGGGGTGGCATGCAGATCTTTGTGAAGACTTTGACTGGCAAGACCATCACCCTTGAGGTTGAGCCAAGTGACACCATTGAGAATGTCAAGGCCAAAATCCAGGACAAGGAAGGCATTCCCCCAGATCAGCAGAGGTTGATCTTCGCCGGCAAGCAGCTGGAAGATGGCCGCACCCTGTCCGACTACAACATCCAGAAGGAGTCCACGCTCCACTTAGTGCTGCGTCTCAGGGGTGGCATGCAGATCTTTGTGAAAACTTTGACTTCCACCTCGTGTTGCGTTTAAGGCGAGGACAGTGAATAAATTTCTCAAGAACATAACTAATGACTTACCAAGTTCTGTAATTTTGTTTCAAATGGTAAATATTTACAAGGGTTTTTTTGTCTCCTAACATTTACCCACAACTCATCCAGTAATAGTTTTTATTGTCACGTGGGATAGGTCTATTTTTAACGAGATATCCAATTTATAATGTGGCGTAAGAGTGGTTGGTTTACAGGGTAGGTGTGATGCTGTTAAGCTTGGATGTCTAGTTGGTGTTTAATGTTTTGAAGTTTGTTCATAAACCATGCTGTCTTTGAAACTAATTAAGATATGATTAGATTAAGTGTCTTTTTACTTCAGTAATGAAAGGATGGATGAAATTTGTCTAAAAATGTTTAGCAGCATGTGGGTCTTATTGTATATGAAACATTTTTGTTGCTTTATTAACAATCACTTTGCAGTAACACAATGAATTCATGTCATTATTTGGAACGCCCAAAAATAAAATAATCATGTTAATATTTATAATATAATGAAGTTATATGACCAATAATCCAATCTAATGAAATTGGATTATAAAACTTAAGGGGAGTAGTAGTCATTTGTGTGGGGGTGTGCAACTGTAATTTCAAAGAAAAATACATTTGAGTGTCTGTCTATTAATAATAATAACTAGATTAACAATGTACAAGTGCATATACACGTTTCAAGTAAGCTGGAATACTGTTGGCGCTATACAATTTAGAAATCCTATATTTCTACATTTTGGAAAATGTTCATTGCTAGTGTTTTTGATTACATTTCACAAGTTCTACCATTACACCTTGACTAGTAGTTGGTTACTGTTCGGTTCTTAGGAGCAAACATCATTACATATGCATTCAGTAGTAATAAAGCATTGTAATAGCACCATTCATAGTGTCTTCCACATAGTGGAAGTGTCCTGGTCTTCCAGATGGTGTGAAAGGTGAGCTGTGTGTACAGTTAGCTGTCAAACATGAGCCTCATTCTTTTCTCATTCATACATACTTGTTTTGTCTAGTAGCAAGCTAATTAAGCGACATTGCTTCTTCCACTGACCTGATCCTGTACATTTTGACTTTGTTCCCGACAGCTTAACTGATGCAGTCTGAATTACTATTTAGTCAGATGATTCATGCAAAAAATTAGTTCAATATTCACTAGCATATTGCCACATCCCTGGTTTCAAAGACATACTGATCTGATCTGACTATAAACTATAAGGGTGTTAGTAGTGCTATACATGGCCTACTGAACACCTGCATGTCTAAGGCATCCAAAATATTAATTTACACCTAGAGGTGATTTCTCTCTTCTCAAATCAATCAAATCAAATTTTATTCATCACACACATACATACAGGGTATGACATGCAGTGAAATGCTTATTACCGGCGTGAGGGAATAGGATGGGGAAAAGAAAAAGAAGGCAAATAAAGTATAAACTATATAAAATAAAATATAAGAATATAAAGATATATGTATGTGAGACAAAAAGAAAAAGATGTATATACAAGAAAAATGCTTAAGGCATACAGTGGAACAGTAAACAATAGACAATTTTGGTGGTTTAGATTGTCCATAGAGTGTCCGTGTGCAGTATGGTGTAGTGTAAAGTGTCCATGTGCAGTATGTTGTGGTATAACAATGACCATAAAGCCATACATATATATATATATATATATATATATATATATATATATATATATATATATATATATGGAAGGAAACCTGAGCCGGGAGGGTATAGAAGAAGACTTGTGGTGGAAGAAACCCACTTGACCTCTTTACATTTGAACCAGTGACTCTTAGGCAGAGGTGGGAGATAATGAAGTCCAAATACTTTGGTTGATACTAAGTTGATTTATCTGGTATCAGTACTTTACTTTACTATTTACTTTTCAAACAACTTTTTACTTTCACTCATTACAATTTTTACACAAATTTCTGTGCTTTCTACTTCTTATACATACATAGTTTTAATCTATCTGGTGAAATGTCAATATTTTTTCCAAACATTCCTAATCATTCCTTATCACCTTATCATCTTTACTCTGCTTGTGTTCTATATGTGGGTTGTTCATATATATCATATATATCATATATATATATGTGTGTGTGAGGTCCAGTTACCAGTGTGACACTTAAACAGTTAGTAGTAATGGCTAATTTTTACTTGAGTATATTTTAGATCCCATATTTCTTCACTTTAACTTCAGTAAAAAAGTATAGTCAGTACTTTAACTCTTACCAGAGTACATAAATGCTAAAGCATGACTATTATATTTTAAATATAACATACTTCCAAATAAATTGGTTTAAATTAACAAATAAAAAAAAAAAAGCATTTGACAAAAATTATGTAAAGAATTGATTGGTTGATTGATAAACAGTCAAATTATAATATAGTAAACCGCCTAGCTTTTAGTTCTTATTGAGGTTTTAGTCAATGCAATCTGGCAACCCTATATAGCACTCAGTGAATATTTCCTAAAACTTGACCTTTTCTTTTTGTCAGAAAACCAAGTCATGTTTTAATGCCTCATGTCTTTTTTTTTATTCAACACTCACTGGTTACAAAAGAAACCTAAGTGGGCAATAGAGGTGAAAAAGTAGGGTGTGTGAACAGACTTTCATTTGCTTGTTTTTTTAATCACCACTTTGATGGTGATTTTGAGAAAATGTGTAAAAGCAATTGATAATAATAAATAAATAATTAGTTTAAAATGTTTTAAAAGTGCATCTGAAAATATGCATGTTTTTAAAACACCCAGATAATGTAAATAAAGTCTTCACACAGAAATAAATCTAAAATTTTCTGTAATCAGAAGCTGACATTTTGTAATTTTGTATATAGTCAGGGATTGAAATGTGAAATATAATGTGTGGACCCTCAGTACAAACCCATTCCATTAACATTAAACTCTAGAAAATGTATATAGTAATATTTTGTCTGTTTCTTCAAAGCAATGGACGTTCCATGTCTGAACACTAAGAGCACAAGGTTCACAAGTCATAGGTTCACAAGGTTCACGATTTAGTTACCATGTTAGGATTAAACTCCACCAATTTGAGCAATAAGTCCCACAGGCAGATAAATATAAAAACTCAATATTATATATTACAATCATATATGTTTATAATGATGATCATCAATTAATTAATTAAATAAAAAATGATGGTTAAATCACAGCAAATCACTTGCATGAATACTTTTAACCATAAAATGTGTACTATTACATGGTCATATATAACAATTACACCACATTTGCCATTAGGCTGTAAAGTTATGGTCATGAGTTTATGTGCTAATCTGCAACTTGCAGAAAAATACTTTTAAAATGAGTGATAAATAAATGCATTTTTTTTTTAAAATATTTTTATGATTTATGGTTTTTCATATTTTGTGTTTTTCATATTTCCATAGCATCGTCACTCTATGAAAAATTCCTTGTACATGCAGGTCACGGTACTTGGCAGTAAAGATGATTCTGATTATGGTTTAGTTTTAATATTTAGTTCTGCCATGAATATGCCATTTCACATGTAGTCCACAATAAAAACACAAATTAAACAGTCCAAAGAAGTATTGATCATATGATTGATTCTTAATAAGTGTTAATTGAGTCTTAATGTTAGTTAATGTTAATCTTAGTTTTTACTTGATTCTTAAGTGTTGTTACATGGATATTCATTGACTGTTGAAGATGTGAATAGTTTTAAATGACAACTAATCGGATCTTGGTGACATTCTTTGGTGACAAAGAAAAATTTACCCACTAGTCACTATGCAGGTTCCCACCGGAATGCTGTGTAAAACAAATTTCACAGTGTATACACATATACAGTAGACTTTATAGACTTGAGTGTCTGTGTTTTGGTCCAATAAATCTATCAGAATTTATATTTTCAGTTTTCCTAGGCAACCTTTTGAACCTAGGGTCTTTTGGACATTCAGGGTCATGTAGACTAAAATAGATGTTATGAAATGTCTTTCTGAATCCGACTGTCTTGCATCCACTCATATTTTCCAGGAAGGCACGAGGCAGACAGGTGGCTACCACTGTTGCTGCGAGGTGTGGAACGCTCAATAGGTGTTAGTGAGATTACATGTGACGTGTGTAGAGTCATAAGGTTTCTATGTGTCAATACCTTGTTTATGACTTGTGTATACATATTATGTCATGTTTTGATTCTAGGTGTGGCTCCCCATTCCCTCAACGCTGGGACCTTAAAAAGCATGCCGGTTTGTTCTGAGGTAAAAACTGGAGGACAACATGCAGAAAAACAACACGACCAGGAATCTGTCCAAGTCAACAGAAGAAGCCAAATAATCTATTAATACATGAACATGACCTTTTTAAAGGTGCCTGTAAAATAGTGGTTCTGGAAGCAGAGGTGCTACAGGCACGGCTTTATTGTGTTTGTGAACATGTTGCGTGAGAACAGAATTTAGAGGCATTTGAACCTGATGACCTGAAAGCAGTGATGCAACATGGCCTCCTGTTTGAGAAAGACATATGCAAAGTAATAAAGAGCAAACACAGGTTTCAGTATGTATCTTTTAGCATAGTGACATAAAAAATAACAGTCCAGATGGGTTGAGAATCTTGGGATCACACACACACACACACACACACACACACACACACACACACACACACACCTACAGGGTGAATGTGTCATTTCTAGATGACTCAAGGAATGATTAATACGTAGTTAGAATTCTAGTATGTTCATGTAGTTTCCTTTCCAACATCTTGTATAGAATGTGCACAACTCTGATAAAGACTTCTAAGGCACTTGTTTCATCCAAACAGCTTTCAATTTGAGTTTTATCTTAGCTTATTTAAGAATTTAAATTTTTTTTAAATAAATATATTATTTAAAAAGCTCCTTGGCTGAAGCTCCATCGTGAAGTTGGTCGATATGATGAATTTCACTTGTCTAATATTTTTTTGCCCACTGCGCCGTTCTCTATGAGCTTAATTGTTATTAAATGTTCAAAACAGTAAAAAAAATGTGAATATCTAACTATGGTGACTTGATTGGTAATGTATTCAACTTTCCAGAGGATACACACTGCCTTTTTTTGCATCAGGTCCTGCAAACCTTTGACTTCCAAATCATCCCAAAGGTTTTCAGTAGGGTTGAGGTCAGAGCTCTATAGCAGACCACTCAAGATCTTAGACTCCAACCCATGTAAACCATATCTTCATGGAGCTGGCTTTGTGCACAGGGGCACTGTTATGCTAAAACAGGGTTGGGTCTCCAGGTTCAAGTGAAGAGAAAATGTAACGTTACCAGATTCAAAGACATCCATATGCCTGGGAACCAAAAAAAACCCCATAATAGTTTATATAGTGGACAATTACTCCACATGGCTGGAAAAGTCAGAGGGTCCCAATATTTCCATATAGTGTACATTATAACAAAAAATATCTTATTAGGCATTATGCTACCTCACCTCAGCTTTTTTTTATTTATTTGGTCCGATGATGCAGCTGAAAGATGAAGGTAAGAGCCAGCTGATTGGCATCTATAAGAAAGACAGGTATTTTTAGAGAATGCTAATCATTTGTAGGGAAAGAACCTGACAATTTGTGAAGAAACAAAAACCCCAGTTAAATTTAGATTTTGAGAAATGGTTTGTTCAACGTTGAGACAAAATTTTAATAACAAATAAAGACGATCAATGTCTACTCAAAATATGTTGTATTGTTAAAGCATTCACCTACAATCACAGAAATTATCGTTTTCTGCATTGTGACAAAATTACAACTATTTACATCTAGTTTTGGGTTTTATTTAATTTGTTTGTTTATTTCAGTTTCAGTGCAGAAATAGTTTGAATTTCACTTGTATCATTCTTCACTTGATGATGAAAAGAGAGCATTAGCTAATGTCTGCCAAGCAACAAAAACCACTGAATATTAAATGTAGCTGTTTTAATATTTACTCAAGCTCAAAAATACAAAACTATCATTAAACATACAGGTTTAAACAATTATAGCTTAATGCCTGAAAATGCTGCCAAAACCTTAATAAACAATTTTAGCTTATTTTTTCACTAAAAAAACAGGTGGCGTTTTCTGAAATTCTATGTAGTTTCATTTCTATTGCAGTTAAACATGTTCACAGTTTAGTTTCCGTTTACTTGGAAACCCACGTTTTAATCTCATTTAACGAGCATTTTTCTCACTGATTGTTTGTGATCATTCTTGTTTACTGTAACAACATTGACTGAAAGTTTATGTGCAACTTGAATTGCCACAAGGTGGCGCAAATTCAACTAAAAATCTCTATCCAGGTTGGTTCTCTGCATTTTTTTTATACAAAGCTCATGGGCTCAACAAGGAACTTGTTTAATTTTTTTTTAGAAAAAAATAACGTTTATATTGCTGAAATTGTAAACAAGAGTGTCTGTGAAAAATGAACCCATTTATTTGCCATATTACATCAAAATGTAAACACAAATATACACATTTAAAAAATCATAAATAAAAATAAATTTTAGATTAGTCAAAAAAAGAAAAAAGGAAACCGCACTGTAGGGTGTTTTAGTTTGAAATGATCCCAAAATATGGAAACTTTGTCTATTTCTTTGGCCTGAATCCTATGGGAGCCGTTTCTGCCACATAAAAAAAAGCCTAATTCCGACTTTTTTTTTCGTTAACATTCAACATCTCTGGTGCATCCACCGGTAACCATGTTGTCTCCCCGTTCCTCCATTTTTTAGTCTTGTCCACATCTTGTGTTTTCTGTTCACAGCTGTTGTGTATGCTGGCAGATGAATGATACACAACAGACAATTGAGTCGCGCTAACTCAGATTGTTTTTACTCTAAACCATTAACTTCAATACATCTCTATGAGTCACCACTAGAGGGCAGGCTCATCAAAGAATGCTGATACCCAATAGTACATACATTACAACAGCACTCCAGAGTTTAGCGGGTGGTGCTTAAGTAATAATGGTCCGCGGGAAACGTAAATCCCTCCACTAATATGTGTTCAGCCACCTGTTCTTAAACCGTTACCACAGTAGAGATGAGGATATAATCAAGGACGAAGCAAAAGATCCTTTTCAGGACTATATGGTTTGATGTAAAATATGAGCATTTGATTAATGAAAAGGATTCAATAAAATGCTAATATTTGCCAGAAGCACCTTTAAAAGAGCATGCAAATTGATGAGTTTGATAGCTGATTAAATATAAAATGACCTAGGCTGGGTTGGGATCTATTTCCACTGAGCAAACATATACAGAACATTTGTCCATACTGCGTCTAAAATATTAATTATGCAAATATTAATTTATTGTCTACACAAATAATGTTACAAAATAACGATAGCACTTGCAATACTGAATATTGACCCAGCCGGGATGATCTATGACCAAATCACAGCTGTGATGATATTTAGTATAAGTTATCTCTGTCGAGTGACACCTGACATCACATCCATATGTGGGCCTTAATCAGGTTGACAGATGTATGCTGTAGCATTATGTCAAAATGTCATAGGATTTCTAAACTGTATAGTTCCAACATAGAAACCCAGCTCATGATATATGTGTATCTGCTCTTGTTCATTGTAATCTACTTATAACAGTCAGAGATGTTTTGTTTTATTAATTTTTTTTTAAGTGTTCAAATGTGATCCTTCTAAGAGACCCTCTGGGTGGGGATGTGGATGTTGGACTTTTCTTTTTTTCCCCCTTTATTTTTACACCCCTTTGTAAGGGTTTACATGAAAACGTGCCAATTCTGTAAAACAATTTAATTACTTAAGTAAATTGTTAATCTTCATTTTCACCCAGCCCTTATATCAACCAAAAGTCTCATTAGAAATAGACTTACCTGACTTGGCAAAAACCAAGTAATGACTGCTGGCCAAGTCATGGGTAAATGGAGAGCTGGCAATGTTACAAGACAAGAAAACATTTCATATACATACAGATGAATAATTAAATGAGAGAGACACTGCAAGCAATTAGTTTTTTCTTAAATTTCATTATAAGATTGAGATCAGAAATGTCCTATTTAACTAAAATACCCTTTTCAACAAGCCAAAAAACCTAACATCAAGTTAAACATGATAGTAAAATAAGAAAAACCAAGTACAACAAACGAATGCATTGAAGTTTTATTTTTATTGTGCCTCATTTTGTGGCTTCAACAATCAGAAGTGGGGTGGAAGGGGGATTTTATTTTTAAACTAACAAGAAATTTACTGTCCACCCCTGAGACGCAGCACCAGGTGGAGGGTGGACTCCTTCTGGATGTTGTAGTCGGACAGGGTGCGACCATCTTCCAGCTGCTTGCCAGCGAAGATCAACCTCTGCTGATCTGGGGGAATGCCTTCTTTGTCTTGGATTTTGGCCTTGACATTCTCAATGGTGTCACTTGGTTCAACTTCAAGAGTGATGGTCTTGCCAGTCAGGGTCTTCACAAAGATCTGCATGCCCCTGAGACGCAGCACCAGGTGGAGGGTGGACTCCTTCTGGATGTTGTAGTCGGACAGGGTGCGACCATCTTCCAGCTGCTTGCCAGCGAAGATCAACCTCTGCTGATCTGGGGGAATGCCTTCTTTGTCTTGGATTTTGGCCTTGACATTCTCAATGGTGTCACTTGGTTCAACTTCAAGAGTGATGGTCTTGCCAGTCAGGGTCTTCACAAAGATCTGCATGCCGCCCCTGAGACGCAGCACCAGGTGGAGGGTGGACTCCTTCTGGATGTTGTAGTCGGACAGGGTGCGACCATCTTCCAGCTGCTTGCCAGCGAAGATCAACCTCTGCTGATCTGGGGGAATGCCTTCTTTGTCTTGGATTTTGGCCTTGACATTCTCAATGGTGTCACTTGGTTCAACTTCAAGAGTGATGGTCTTGCCAGTCAGGGTCTTCACAAAGATCTGCATGCCGCCCCTGAGACGCAGCACCAGGTGGAGGGTGGACTCCTTCTGGATGTTGTAGTCGGACAGGGTGCGACCATCTTCCAGCTGCTTGCCAGCGAAGATCAACCTCTGCTGATCTGGGGGAATGCCTTCTTTGTCTTGGATTTTGGCCTTGACATTCTCAATGGTGTCACTTGGTTCAACTTCAAGAGTGATGGTCTTGCCAGTCAGGGTCTTCACAAAGATCTGCATGCCGCCCCTGAGACGCAGCACCAGGTGGAGGGTGGACTCCTTCTGGATGTTGTAGTCGGACAGGGTGCGACCATCTTCCAGCTGCTTGCCGGCAAAGATCAACCTCTGCTGATCTGGGGGAATGCCTTCCTTGTCCTGGATTTTGGCCTTGACATTCTCAATGGTGTCACTTGGCTCAACCTCAAGGGTGATGGTCTTGCCAGTCAGGGTCTTCACAAAGATCTGCATGCCGCCCCTGAGACGCAGCACCAGGTGGAGGGTGGACTCTTTCTGGATGTTGTAGTCGGACAGGGTGCGACCATCTTCCAGCTGCTTGCCAGCGAAGATCAACCTCTGCTGATCTGGGGGAATGCCTTCTTTGTCCTGGATTTTGGCCTTGACATTCTCAATGGTGTCACTTGGCTCAACCTCAAGGGTGATTGTCTTGCCAGTCAGGGTCTTCACAAAAATCTGCATTTTTTTAATTCTACAGTAAAACAAAAAAAAAAGAAAAACATCTAGATTACATAAAGCAAACTTTAAATATTTAGTGATTACGAATAAAAATACGAACAAACAGGCTTTTTATGGCATGTTTAAAAACGAGGCCATGTAATAAGTACAAAAAAAGAAGGAAATAAACCCAAATGAAATTTTAGTTCGACAAGAATAAATAAAAATCTTAATTATGTAGGCTTTAAAACAACCGAGGGAAACCGAGAATTTATATTTACATCAAAATGGCCGCCATTTAATTCACTCGAGTAGCCATTTTTAATGACGCCCTTGTTCATTGTTTGAGAAGCAAGAATGACGCAGTAAAGACGCCCTGTGTCGAACAAAGAAACGCCAACCACCATTCTAACTGAAAATAACATTTTTATACTCCGTTTACAAAACAAAAAAAACATTTGAAGCCAGTGTCACTTTACGAAAACGAAACTAATAGTTTCAAATGCGAATAACAGATCAGGTTAACCTCATTATGATAATAACAAAACAGCCCTAATAAACATCAGTAGTATAAATTACACTAGAATTAAAATTGTACAAAGACGAAAAGTCATACCTTTTTAGCAAATACCGTAAACACCGTAAACACACCTAAACCAGTCGGCGACGACAGCAGTATGTATAAACTGCACGAGACGCGATTCAGCGTGTCACGTGACTAAATTCTTCCGCGATTGAATCTAGTTCCGGTTATTCTTTCTTTCTTTTTTTTTATTATCATTTTTTTAACATTTCATTAATATATTTATTTAAAAATATAAAAAGAATGTCGTTGTATTTTAACATACAGTTGTCAATACCAATGTTTATATTAAAACAATTTTTGACATTGCGGAGTGATTCAAACGGAAATTTCCTGAATGTACTTGTAGGGACCGCGACACTGCGGAGTGATTCAAACAAAACAGCAGTTGAGCTGACGTCAGCCTGCAGTTGATCACGCCGGTGAGCAAATAGGAAAAATAAATAAACCTAAACTTTGGTGGAAAAGGTTTATAAAAAAAATTATATATAAATCCACCTTATGTTAATGATACACGAGCAAATGGCAAAGGTTCAATGCTCGATCAAGCTGTAATTCCTGTTTTATATTTTATTCAACAGCCTGAAATCGTATCAGCACTCGTGTTTACTGGGCAAAATAGATCCATTTGTGTCCATATTACTAAAAACATGGTTACATGAATCCAGGGTATGAATGAATTTTTTTTACAAAATTGGGTTCCATATTATTAGTTTACTTTTCATCCAATTCTGTTAATTATTAAATCAAGCTTATGTGTTCTTTGTAATCATTTACACATCTTTCCAGATCCATCATGATACCAGTTGTGCATGTTCTAGACAAACCAGTTCAGAGATTTCTTTCATGACATTTTCCTTGTCATGCTACTGAATCATTCTTTAGATCATACAGCCATGAAAATGCACAGCATAGTATGAAACAAACACAACTGATGATTCACACTAGTCTACTGGCTCACACAGAACAGATAGATAACAGTTATTGTGTGGTGAAGATATTACACTTTTACTCTGGCATCACAGAGTTCATCATCACCATCTTATCCTGACCTTGAGCAGCCATTTTGTTGCTGAGAATATACCAGAATCTTCTTTTTCTTCTTCTGTTTCTTCTTCTTCTATCGGCTGCTCCCATTAGGGGTCGCCACAGTGGCTCATATGTCCCCATACTACTCTGTCCTCTACAGCTACCTCTTTCACACCAACTACCTGCATGTCTTCCCTCACCGAATCCATAAACCCCCTCCATGACCTTCCTCTTTTCCTCTTTCCTGGTGGCTCCATCCTCAGGATTCTCCTACTGATATACCCCATGTTCCTCCTCTGCACATGACCAAACCATCTCAATTGGGCCTCTCTCAATTTGTCCCCAAAACGTTCTACTTGTCCCTCTAATAAACTAATTTCTAATCCTTTCCATCCTTTTCACTCCCAATAAATATCCCAGAATGGTGTGGAAATATACCACTATTAAAAGCTGTTTCTCAATAAATACTATGATTTGATAATTAGCTTTGAAGTAACAGACATTGGGAAAACTGGAGTGAGCATATAACATGAGACAGTACACTACTGATGGGAAGAACGGATCATTTTAGTGTCTTGGTTTTTTAAATCTCATTCATCAAAATGATAAAATAATTTTTTTTGAGTAAGTTAGTTTATTTTGTCCCTTTAATTCTTCATTGACATTCAAAGCAAATATGGAAGTCATGGGACAATGGGACGAATGACTCAAACCATAGGACTACTGAGATGAACTACTCAATTCTGTTTCCTGTATAATGCACTGCATAACGTACATGGGTGTCACATGATAAGCAAACAAATGACTCGGACTGGAAGTCAAGAGGTAAACCATTTAATTCTGTTTCCTGCTTTTCTCATGCACGTCCAGTAGAAAATAAACGAGTCACTGTTTGAGAGATTTGTTCAGAATGAACGGAGCGTTCATGAACGAACCATTATTACAGTACATTTAGGACACACAGAAAAATCATATTTATGGGTCACTTCCACATTTTAGAAACATGCCAATCAATTGTTCAATTGATATCTTGATAATTGTGAATGTAAACGTGTATCGTACCAGACAGAAAGACATCCTTAAAATGATCAGAACATGAAACAACTTTTCATAATGGTCATAGCAGTTATAACTGTAAAACTGTAATAATAATACTAAAACTATTTGTCTATCTGTTTATAGAGAACAATTAAATGGATGTCTTAAAATCAGTGTGTGTAAATTTCAAACTGTAATTACTGTCTTGATTGAGCAGTCATGTAGCTAATTCTAGTCAATGTTATTCAGTAAAGAATAACCATGTGCTCCTTTTAACAATTGATGGTGGTGTTGTAATTTACATTTCATGTTTTTAACATAAAATGAATGTCAGGTGATCATTTGTTTTGTATTATTGTGGTATTGGTTATTGTGATACTATATTTGTTTCAGAAACAACCTGTTTCTGTTAAAAATCTGTTTTAAGCAAATTCCATATGCTGATGTATGGGGGGAAAACTTGAAAGCATTCTTCACAATTATCATCAAAGCTTATGCATTGTCACTATTATCCGACCTGTATTGCAACATCTGCCTCTTTAACATGAATTCTGTCAGATATCCTGCACATCTTGTACCTTGAACTAGGTATTTATTCTGTGTGTGTGTTCCTGAAACAACGTCACAACCGGTTTATCAGCATTTTCTAATGTGATCCATGACAACAGCAAACACAACAGTCACTGTGTAGTAGAGATATATATTTGGTTACTTAAAGGAAAGCGAGAAATGTTTTTTATGATGTGCACAAGTGACTAAATGACATGGAGATTGAACAAGGAGTTTTGAAAATTTTATTTCTGATCTGAGAAACGCTCCAAAGCAATTAAGAAAAACTGTAAAAACAGTATCTATAGATAAACTGATTAAATTAGAGATACCTTTTCTTCCAGGTCCAAAGGCCAATATTGGCATATGACAAGGCAGGGAAGTCAGAGTTCAAGGTGATTGGTTATTGCATGATAGTCAGATTGCTGGAAAATGCTTTCTGACCTCTTCCCAAGCCAAAAGGGTGTTTTCAACTTTTTGGACTGCCTAAAATTATTAATAAAGGGGAGGGATGTTAGCATTCTTGGGGCACATGCAAAGGGTTCTGTACTGACCCACAAGGGGTCTGTGCCATTTCAAATAAAAAAAAAAATCAAATCAAATTTTATTTGTCACATACACATACATACAGGGTACGACATGCAGTGAAATGCTTATTACTGCTTATTGGATTTATATTATAAATCCATATAAACTTAATAGCTATATTCAGACCCTTAAAAAAGGTATAATTCAAATAACAGGGTATACATTAAAATAAATAAAGTAAACAGGGGAGGAAATTCATTTTGATTGTATTAACTCTTCCAAAGAAAGAAATTGATAAAGAGCCAGTAAGCTAGTTTTACTTGGCAGGTGTGTTTCTTTCATACTATTCTGTGCTTTTTCAAGGCTGTATGATATAAAGAATGATTCGTCAGTAGTATGAAAAAGAAAAAGAAAGAAATCTCAAAACAGGTTTGTCTAAAACATGTAGAACTGGTATCATGCTGGATCTAGAAAGATGTGTAAATGATTACAGAGGACACGTAAGCTTGATATAATAATTAGAAAAAATATATATATTGTGTGGTATGGCCTTTTTCTGTATAACATCAGTTTACTAGTAGAACTAAATGAAATATAAAACAAGAATTAAAGCTAAATTTAGCATTAAAATAAGATGGATTTATATTTTTAAACCTTTTCCCAAAAAGTCTAAATTATATTTTGTCCTATTTGCCCACCGGCATGATCAACTACAGGCTGATTTCAGCTCACTGATATTTCTGCCCTAGCAACGTTCTAATCACATGATCCTCCAGTCCCTACCAGTACATTCTAGAAATTTCTGTTCGAGTAAGTCGGCAATGTCACAAATTATTTTAATATAACCATTGGTTTTGACCAATGTAGGTAAAGAAAATACAACAACTGTGTTTTTCCAATAAAAATAAATGTATGAATCAAATCCAATAAAAGAGTTAGAAAATAAATAGGGACTAGTTTTAAGCGCGGAAGAGATTAGTCACGTGACATGTGGCACGTCTCAGACTATATATTTCGCTGTCACTATTGCGTGTTACTACGTTCTCACCGTTTTCTTGTTTGGTTCGTGTGACTGCTGAGGAGGTAATAGTTTTACATTTTATTCATTTTTAATAAATGCTAAATATGTGCGAATTTAGTTTTTGCGAAATGAAGCATACTAATTTGGGGAATGTTAGGTTGATAACCTTGCTCAAGTTAACTTGATATAACGTTTATTAAAAAGGGTTTCGTTTTTGTAACATCAAACTGGCCTCAAATCTTGTTGTTTTTGTGAATGTAAATGATAAATTATTAATAGGTTTTTTAGTCAGAATGGTGGTTGGAGTTTCATTGTCTGTCGCAGGGCGTTTTTGCTGAGTCATTTTCGCTTCTCAAACAAAGAACCCGGATCTTATAAAATGGCGGCTCATGGGCGTTAAACGGAGGACATTTTATTGAAAAAAATCCTCGATTCCCCTTCCTTATTTTAAAGTCTGCTTAAATTTGGATTTTTTTAGTTAAATTTGGGTTAATTTTAATTTATTACATGGTGTGAATTGTATGCATGTCACGTTTAATATAACCATTGGTTTTGACTAATGTAGGTAAAATACGCCCCCTCCCAAAAAAAAAAGATATGAATCGAATAAGACAGGATTAAAAAAAAAGGAACTAGTTTTAAGCGTGGAAGAAATGTCACGTGACTAGTCTTATTGGACTTTTTATATATATATATATAAAAAGTATAAAAATATAAAAAAGGGTTAGTCAGAATGGTGGTTGGTGTTTCATTGTCTGACGCAGGGTGTTTTTGCCGAGTCGTTTTCACTTCTCAAAGAATCTGGATTTTATTAAATGGTGGCTCGGGGAATTAAATGGACATTTTAATGGAAACAAATCTTTGGTTTGCCTTCCTTGTTTTAAAGTCGGCTTAATTTAAGTAATTTTTTGCTTTAGTTAATTTGGGTTAATTAAAATGTATTACATGGTCTAATGTTTAAACATGCAGTAAGAAGCTTATGTCTGTCACTTTGTAATCACTAAAGATTTAAGTACTATGCTTTTATGTAGTCTGAATCTTTTTGTATTTATTTTTTTCCCCCACTGTAGAATACAAAATGCAGATTTTTGTGAAAACTTTAACTGGAAAGACCATCACCCTAGAGGTTGAGCCAAGTGACACTATTGAGAATGTCAAGGCCAAAATCCAGGACAAGGAAGGCATTCCCCCAGATCAGCAAAGGTTGATCTTTGCTGGCAAGCAGCTGGAAGATGGCCGCACCTTGTCCGACTACAACATCCAGAAAGAGTCCACCCTCCACCTGGTGCTGCGTCTCAGGGGTGGTATGCAGATCTTTGTCAAGACCTTGACTGGAAAGACCATCACCCTAGAGGTTGAGCCAAGTGACACTATTGAGAATGTCAAGGCCAAAATCCAGGACAAGGAAGGCATTCCCCCAGATCAGCAAAGGTTGATCTTCGCTGGCAAGCAGCTGGAAGATGGCCGCACCCTGTCCGACTACAACATCCAGAAGGAGTCCACCCTCCATCTGGTGCTGCGTCTCAGGGGTGGTATGCAGATCTTTGTCAAGACCTTGACTGGCAAGACCATCACCCTGGAGGTTGAGCCAAGTGACACTATTGAGAATGTCAAGGCCAAAATCCAGGACAAGGAAGGCATTCCCCAGATCAGCAAGGTTGATCTTCGCTGGCAAGCAGCTGGAAGATGGCGCACCCTGTCCGACTACAACATCCAGAAGGAGTCCACCTCCATCTGGTGCTGCGTCTCAGGGGTGGTATGCAGATCTTTGTCAAGACCTTGACTGGCAAGACCATCACCCTGGAGGTTGAGCCAAGTGACACTATTGAGAATGTCAAGGCCAAAATCCAGGACAAGGAAGGCATTCCCCAGATCAGCAAGGTTGATCTTTGCTGGCAAGCAGCTGGAAGATGGCCGCACCTTGTCCGACTACAACATCCAGAAAGAGTCCACCCTCCACCTGGTGCTGCGTCTCAGGGGTGGTATGCAGATCTTTGTCAAGACCTTGACTGGAAAGACCATCACCCTAGAGGTTGAGCCAAGTGACACTATTGAGAATGTCAAGGCCAAAATCCAGGACAAGGAAGGCATTCCCCCAGATCAGCAAAGGTTGATCTTCGCTGGCAAGCAGCTGGAAGATGGCCGCACCCTGTCCGACTACAACATCCAGAAAGAGTCCACCCTCCATCTGGTGCTGCGTCTCAGGGGTGGTATGCAGATCTTTGTCAAGACCTTGACTGGCAAGACCATCACCCTGGAGGTTGAGCCAAGTGACACTATTGAGAATGTCAAGGCCAAAATCCAGGACAAGGAAGGCATTCCCCCAGATCAGCAAAGGTTGATCTTCGCTGGCAAGCAGCTGGAAGATGGCCGCACCCTGTCCGACTACAACATCCAGAAGGAGTCCACCCTCCATCTGGTGCTGCGTCTCAGGGGTGGTATGCAGATCTTTGTCAAGACCTTGACTGGCAAGACCATCACCCTGGAGGTTGAGCCAAGTGACACTATTGAGAATGTCAAGGCCAAAATCCAGGACAAGGAAGGCATTCCCCAGATCAGCAAGGTTGATCTTGCTGGCAAGCAGCTGGAAGATGGCCGCACCCTGTCCGACTACAACATCCAGAAAGAGTCCACCCTCCACCTGGTGCTTCGTCTCAGGGGTGGTATGCAGATCTTTGTCAAGACCTTGACTGGCAAGACCATCACCCTTGAGGTTGAGCCAAGTGACACAATTGAGAATGTCAAAGCCAAAATCCAAGACAAGGAAGGCATTCCCCCAGATCAGCAGAGGCTGATCTTTGCTGGCAAGCAGCTGGAAGATGGCCGCACCCTGTCTGACTACAACATCCAGAAAGAGTCCACCCTCCACCTGGTGCTTCGTCTCAGGGGTGGTATGCAGATCTTTGTCAAGACCTTGACTGGCAAGACCATCACGCTTGAGGTTGAGCCAAGTGACACAATTGAGAATGTCAAGGCCAAAATCCAGGACAAGGAAGGCATTCCCCCAGATCAGCAGAGGTTGATCTTTGCTGGCAAGCAGCTGGAAGATGGCCGCACCCTGTCCGACTACAACATCCAGAAAGAGTCCACCCTCCATCTGGTGCTTCGTCTCAGGGGTGGTATGCAGATCTTTGTCAAGACCTTGACTGGCAAGACCATCACCCTTGAGGTTGAGCCAAGTGACACAATTGAGAATGTCAAAGCCAAAATCCAGGACAAGGAAGGCATTCCCCCAGATCAGCAGAGGTTGATCTTTGCCGGCAAGCAGCTGGAAGATGGTCGCACCCTGTCCGACTACAACATCCAGAAAGAGTCCACCCTCCACCTGGTGCTGCGTCTCAGGGGCGGACAGTAAATGTCCTGAAAAATCATGCTCAATGAAAGTTGATGCTCAATAAACATCTTGTATTGCATTAAAGTGGTCGTTCTCTTCCACCCCTCCTATTTATCTTCGTTAGGTTGTTTAATAGTAATTGATGCAACAATATTTGCATGTCCAGTTTATTTTCTGCATATTGGTGTAGTTTAAATATTTAATGGAATAAAAATGGTATGTGTCTAATCCCCCTCTGTCTCATAACATCTCTATTTTTTGTTCCCTTTACACTTAACTCATTTAAACATTTATTAACCTTTGAATTATTAAATACTGCCAGTAGTCCTGTGTGATTAGTTTGCTTATTAAACTGCATAGATGTGTTACAGGTGTTAATTAAATTTCACAAGATCTACCATTTTACACCAGTATGTGGTTTCTGATCAGTTATTTTCAGCAGATAAATTATAACCTGTACATTCAGTAGTGCGTTGACGTCTCATCCAGCAATATTTTCACAGCTAGTAACAGCCAACATTGCATTTGGATGGAAAATTTACATATTGTATATCCCACATACAGCAGATGAGCATAATTTAGGTGTTGCGATTTTCCCCATTTTATAAAACTGTTTTGTCACTTCTTGTATCTGCTCATATGGATTAGGGTGGATCAATAGCTTACTAAACACAGACTGCAACTGAAAAAACCTGGATGTCTAAGGTGTCAAAGATGTTCATATTTTTATATATGCATATTTTGGAGAGGTCAGAGGAGAGTTCAAAACTTAAACTTTTGTATGAATCATTGGCATAATTTAGTTGGGGGGGGGGGAATCACAGCTTTTGACATTTCCACTTTTTGCTCTGGATTCATCTTTTCACATTCACTATTTCTTGTAAACCTTATGTTGCTAAGGGAAACTAAACGATAGTTATAGTCTGTTTTTAGGTGTTATCTGTATTATGAAGGAAATGAAGTAACATTTGCTTTCAGTTTTTTATCTAATTTGAAATCAGTTAATGTGCTAGTCCAATGGTTATCTAGATTGATATTTACATTTGCATGTAGGGTTTGGGGACCATATGTCCAGGTAGCCATGTTTTAAATAATCCTTTAAGTAAGGCTTGCCCATAAGATGCTATTTCTTTATACTTTTTCTTTGTGCACTGTGGTTCTGCTTCTGGAGAGGCACTACATTGCCAAAAGTATTCACTTGTCTGCTGTAAGACATTAAATATAAATGTCAGAAGGCCAGGCAGTTTTTATGCTGTTAAACAGAAATTATACATGTGCACCTCAATAAATTTTAATATAATTAAAAAGTTGATTTAATTTAATTAAAAAAAAAAGTGAAACTTGTATATTATATAGGTTCATCACACATACACTAGCGATCAAAATTCTGAAATACGAACAATGAACAATTCTGAAATAATGTCATCCTCACCAATCAACAGTTAAAGGAGTTTTTGTCCTGTCTATACCATGCTACCAGAACACCTTTTCCACAAAATAACTAAGGCATTTAAAAAGTAAAAAAAAAAAAAAAATTTTCAGAAAACACAATTTGTTCAAATTGTTCTCCAATTTTGATCTCCAGTGTAGACTAATATGAACCTATATGGTGGCTCTCGAAGCACTGACTCCAGCTGCAGTCCACTCTTTTCAATTTTTTTAATGGGCTTCATTTCACCTTTTTCTAACACATTTTATTTCCTTTCATTCAACTTTACATGTGCTTGGATATAGCACTCTGTGAACAACCAGCTTGATAAGCGATGACCTTTTTCTTACCCTTTATGTACAGGTGTCGATGATCGTCTTCTGGACAACTGTCAAGTCAGCAGTCTTCCCCAATGAAAGCCTGAACCAGACTGAGACACCACGAGTCTCCAGTATTAAACCTTTTTACATTATTCAAATGTGTGTTTGTGTGTGTGTGTGTGTGTGTGTGTGTTTTTTTTATATCAGAGGTGGCAAAAGTACACACATCCTTTACTTAGGTAAAAGTACAGATACTGCAACATAGAGCAAGAATACAGAAAAATCTTGTAAATGTTTTAAAGTAATAATGGAGGTTTAAATTATGTAAATCACCAGGACACCAAACGGAACCTTTGCTATGTTTCCACACGGACAGTTAATGAGGTGATGCCGGAGAAACTGCACCTCTTCAGGTCAAGAAGCTTTTATCATAATCATACCGATTTATGGTATGGTTTTATGGGATTTATGGTATAAATAATACTGATTTATGTAATCATACCTATTATATAATCAGAGAATAATCGTATTTGATGTGAATGTGATTTATGTAAAAGACATTGCGAAGTTTCTATACATATATTTATTATGTCTGTGAGGCAAATATTCACTGATATTCAGGTTGTTTTATTTGTGTGTTTGATGATGACATGGCAGAGAGCGCCCCCTGTCTCTAAACTTTATTTTACAAAACCACAGCGGTTTTTTTTATCATTATAAGTGTATACAAATAAAAGTAGACATTTTACAGATTCGGATGATTTACTGTTTTTATCTGTACGATTAATAAAGACAGTAATTTAAGTTCGTTTCGCCTTTATGAGGGAAAACCCACAAAACGCCACCCAGAGGGTTAATTGTGTGAATCATGGCGCATTTGGTGTTTGATTTGAGACTTGGCGCATAAACAAAACAAATGTTTACTGATTAAAAATATTTTTCGGTGGAGTTTATTTATTCATTTTATATCTAAGTAAAGAAAGGACGTCGTGAATAAATGTAT